>NC_142365.1:34218964-34518964 GCF_059441175.1 Urocampus carinirostris
CATTACCACCCTAAACAGACACCGCACAAAAAACTGAAAACTATTGCAAAAAACTACCTCACACGTATGTAAAATGGTACTCACGTACATGCTGTCTGCACTATGTTTGTTCACTGCTCAAAACAGACACCGCACAAAAAAAAATTAAAACTCGTGCCAACACTACCTCATACGAATATAATGTTACTCATGTCTTGTTCTTGCACATGTCGACTGCACTACGTTTAATGCTCAAATTGCACAATGTCTGACCATTTCCTGTTTCATGCTGACTATTTTTGCACTATGATGACTTTGCACAACCGTTACGATACGTCACGACAACCCTGTATGTAACATCCCACATGCCGACATTTCTTGTGTAAATACCATGTAAATTATATCTATAGCCTTATCCCCCTTGTCTTATAACATTATCTTCTCTGTTCCTTTATCTTCTTGCTCATACCTCACTATGAATGTGTAAAACTGGAGTGTCATGCCCAATTTCGTTGTCACAATATGTTAGCCCATTTGTAACAATGACAATAAAGGTATATTCTATTCTATTCTATTCTATATATACACATACATATATATATATATATATATATATATACACATACATATATATATATATATATATATATATACACATACATATATATATATATACACATACATATATATATACACATACATATATATATATACACATACATATATATATATACACATACATATATATATATACACATACATATATATATATATATACACATACATATATATATATACACATACATATATATATATATATATATATATATATATATATATACATGGTCAGCGAAGGTCACTCTCGGGCCGCGCGACGGAGCGAGTTCGGCGGACGAGGTGTCACCCTAATAAAGATAAGATGCAGATAATGAGATGCGAAGTGATTTTTTTTATTTTATTTTTTTTTTTAAGGGGCGTCGTTACTTCGCTGATTTTCACTTTTAGTGGGTGGTTTTGGTCCCCATTAACCGGGTCTAAAAAAAAAGAATAAAAAAAAAAAAAAGAAATGTTTCTTTTTTTTTTTTTCCTTTTTGAAGGGTCTTCGCTACTTCGCAGATTTTCACTTTTTGCGGGTGGTTTTGTTCCCCATTAACCGGGTCTAAAAAATAATAATTAAAAAAAAAAGAGACAAAAATGAGAGAGAGATGAGATTTTTTTTTTTTTTTTTAAGGTGCGCAGCTACTTCGCGGATTTTCACCTATGGCGGGTGGTTTTGGTCCCCATTAACCACGGTAACCGAGGTCTTACTGTAACTCTGAAATTGTTTAATTGATGTTGAAAATGTCAGAAAAAAAATGTTAAAACGTCATATTTTCAGATATAACAAAATTGTGAATATGCTTGTTTGCTGTTGAGATTGTCGAGCGGGGTTGTCCGAACCCCACATTGTTTGTTTGCTGCTGTTGGTGTCGGTGGATTTGGCCTGGACGGATCTATTGACACCAACAAAGATGTTACATAACGAAATTGTGAATATGCTTGATTGCTGTTAAGATTGTCGAGAAGGGTTGTTCAAACCTCACATCATTTGTTTGCTGTTATTATTGTCAATAAATTTGTTCAAACCAAAAAATGAGCAACATGGTTTCAACTCGATCAAAGAAAGAAGGGTATCTGCTTGGTACTAACTGGAAACAACAAACCATCAGTGTGCATAGCTCTTGGTTTCTTTCTTTATCAACACTTGGAATTGCACAAGTCCATCAAAGCGTCTTCTGCAGTGACAGTCAAAGAAATATCATCATTTTTGAAAAAAGCAAGAAGAAAAACATTTTCAAGCATGGCGTTTGCTAAAAAAAGAACAAGGGACGACAAATAGCAAGACAAAAAGCCAAGGAACATGAGTGAAAAGAAGAACTTGATGACTTGTTTGACATTAGTCATGCTAATTCTCTCAACATGATGACAATTCCAGAAGACAGAGTTTTTTGGGGCTCAAAGAGCAAAGGGAAGAAAGGGGTCAATGACAGGTGTTGACAAAGAATTAGAAGAGAAAGAAAAAAGACGAAGAAAAACAAGAAAAGACATAGAAATGACGCCTAGAATCTGAAGCTGAGCAAAGAATTGTGAATGAGTCAGTTCAATTATCATGTAGCAGTTGTTGTTCAGAAGGTGATAAACCAGGAAGAAGTCATGACATATCAGGTGTTGGTATCTCAAAGAGGAAAAGAGGCATGATAAATGTTGTAACTTGAAGGCTTGGATCATGGCACCTCTTGCTGCAAGTGCCCCTCTCACTGATTTGCAGCTTTTAAAGTCTTTGGTGGAATATTCAAACATAAATGCTGCAAAATCTAAGGCAGCCCTTCAGAGATTTTCCATTCACCTGTGGTAGGTAACACACGCTTTGTCAGTGCATCAACGATACAACTCATGGTGGCTGCAATGACAAATAAGGACAACATATATGAAACTGCTGAACAGTATTTTCAAAAGAGGATATCTGTAGATTTAGACACTGTTACAAGCAAATGTCTAGAAGACTTTGTGTCCTCTGGATCCAGCTCTTTTATCAAAATCATGGACCTTCCTTTTGGCTATCTTGATGTTGAATCATAGGAATGGGAATACCAGGATTACTTCAAACAAGCTTTGGAAACTGTTCAGGCAATCAGTGTGGTCAATAATCTTGTCGAACGAGGTGTGGCGCTGATTCAGGGATTCTGTACTCATATCACAAAAGATGAAATTGATCAGCAGCATCTACTGCAAATTGATGAAAAACACTGCAAAACTTTTCCTGAAAGCCGACTCTAATAAAGGACTGAGTTTTTCTCCTTGTTTGTATTATCTACCTAAGCCACCATTATTTTGTGTGTGTAACCGGCGTAATGGGCGCTAATTTAAATTTATACAGTGATTGAGCTACCTGTAAATATCAACTTACATGACTGAAACTTCTGCTGTTTAGTTTTTGGTGGAAGTGGAACATTTTTGAGTGGTAAAATAAAAGAATACATGAAAAAAATATATATTGGTCATATAAGCTCCACTGGTGTGCGTCTTTGTCTTGCTGTCGATCACCCCTCTCAAGGGATATGACCAGGGTAGATAGATAGATATTAGCTATATTTTCATTGCCGTTTTGATATTCCACACCATGTCAGTTTCTGGTTGGAAAATTTGTGGGAAATTGTTTTGCCATGACGGTTGGGATGGAAAATAATCCAAATTAAACGGTGACATTCATTTATGCTTGTTTTGCTCTTAAATCATATTCGGAAAAAAGTAAATCCGTCAAATAATGGCTTGTGTTTCCATGCAAGATCCACGGAAACACCTGCTTCGTAAAGTACCTAAATGCATCCACCTAACTGGTGGTATTGATTTGTGTGACAGTAACAGTTTGTGCCATCTGAACATACTTTATAGTATAAAGAATAAAGTTATACAGTTCCATGACACCTTTATTTGATTAAGTCTGAAATAGACATAACACTACTCCCAATGCATCCTGTGCCCATGTTAACGTCCGTGCAATACACAAATGGTTAGAATATCAGGTTTCCTGCAAATCTTTAAAGAGGCATTGAATTTATTACCCTAGAATCAAGGCCTTAATTGGCATTAAAATGTCTTGACTCCAATTTTCGAAAGTCTTAAAACAAGTTTTATATTTGTTTGAACTAAAAAGATTTAGTAACATTTATCGTTTGTCTTTTTTAATAATTAGATAGACGATTTACAATAAAGCAAATATCGAACGGTAATGCGGTTTCAGTCGGGCCTTTCAGGGCAGATGTATATCTTAGGTCTACCCACAATACACATAGCAACTTCTGACCGAAACATTTACTTTGGACCATGGAAGAGATTACATTTGAAGAGAATTGGCTGTGCGATGAGCGCTTTTCTCCACGGCTAAAACTGTCCCAGGAAATTTGTACAAGGCATGATGTATTGTGTTCAAGAAATCTTTGTGTTTTTTTAATTGTGTTTTTTTGTTGACTTGGTCTTGAATTTCACTTCAAAGGCATTACAAAATTCTCTAAAAGTCTTATATTTAACTTGCCTTAACCCGTAGGAACCCTGATAAGCCAACGATTAATTGGCATCGGCTTACAGAACTAACTGTTCCGTTAAATTGCAAATATATTTAAAAAATAAAATAAATATATATATATTTATATTTACAGGCGATTGTTAGATAATTAAATTATGTCACTGAGTTTGTTGTTACCATAACATGAGTTTTTCAGTGATATTCTAGCTATTTATCTACCTTGGTCATATCCCTCAAGAGGGGTGACCGGTAGCAAGACAAACACGTAGACAAAAACAAGGAAAAGAAAAAAGGAAAAAGTAGCAAAAAACACAGATAAAATTGACCATGGCCAACCCAAATGCCCTAACACCCAAACAAGTTAAACACCTCGGCACCCAAGTTGGTCATGCTCTCGTCCCTCCAGATGAAACAGGACACGAGAAAGCGGCCATGTCACTCGGGTCAGGGTGAACAACAAACTCTTCTCTTCAACAGCAGGGACTGACAGCTTTCACTAGGTTGCCCCTGTGTTGAAGTTAGTCATTATAAAGACTCTTTGGTGGCTGTTTACACAAGTAAAATACAGATATTAAGATATAAAACTACTTCGTGATAGCTGCAGCCCATACATCACGAGGCTGAATCTCTTTGCGAACAGACCTACCAGACAGTAGGCGTGGTTTATTATTCGTCAGTGAAAACAGTAAAAGGAACACACATGAGCACGGCTTCACAATATGAAATGAAATGATCTGCATTTATATAGCGCTTTTCAAGTCAATGACTTCCCAAAGCGCTTTACAATGTGCTCCACATTTCCCAATAGCGGCCTTGCAGCCATGTAAGGCGCTAATCTGCTTATTGGGAGTATTAAGGGTTCAATATCTTACCCAAGGACACTTCGACATGTAACACGGACGAGCCGGGATTCGAACTGGGACAATAAAAGAATATAAGATGGATAAACGTACAAAAGATGTAATTACACTGAAGATTGAAACGTTACTTTATGTGTGTGTGTGTGAGAAAAATTGTTTTTATATTTAGGAATATAAAAAAAAGTTATTTTCATTGCATTGAATTATGAGAAATGGACATTCCCAAGACGGCCAACTTTACACCCTGCCGTATCATACAGGTGCCCTGCCGATCCCTTAGAACACGTCTAAAGTATCCTATTACAACACCTCTCCACTCATTCCTATCACCAACAAGAGCTCTAGCTTCCACTATATTTAGACCTCTTTCCTGCAGTGCACTCATAACACCATCCATCCAAGTCAATCGCGGCCTTCCTCTTGGTCTCCTTCCATTTACTTCTGCTCTGTAGATCCTCTTCAACATTTTGCTTCTCATCCATCCTCTCCATGTGTCCAAACGAACCGAGTACTCTTCCACGACTATTCCAGTTCTGGCTCTCACGATTTCATTTTTCAATCTATCCAATCTTGTCACTCCTAACATACCCATCAAACACTTCATCTCAAAACCATTTAATTTCCTTCTCAAATCTGCGTTCAGGCTCCAAGTCTCTGTACCATACAACACAGTCGGCACAATCACACTCTCATACAGTCCCCTCTTAACATCCATACTCATACCTTTGTTGCAAATCACTCTCCTCAGGGCACCCAAAACCTTGCTTCCTTGATACACTCCGTGCAATACCTCGCACTCCATTCCACCAACTGCAGCCACATAATTGAGTAAGTTTTGGGAAAGTTTGTACTTCTAAGAGTATCCCTTTAAGTTTGCTTTTACTTGAGGACATTTGTGAAAAAAAAAACAGTACTTTTACTCCGCTACATTACACAAATTGAAGTCGAAATCCGTTCCACGTACAGTAAGTACGCGTCTGTCTGACTCCGCTATGGCGCTTTGATATGGATGCAGAACTACGCCAGGCTCTGCCATGTTTAACAAATCAAATGTAGCAGCCTCATCACATGACCATTTTCAACCTTAGCGCGGAGGAAATTGTTTACGTATAAAACAGATCAAAAATGTCGCTTAGCAATACTGACTACGAAACCACAGAAGAGGTGGAGCACCTGTGGCCTCATATCAAAAGCATGTTACCCTTAAAAAGGGTGAGAAACACCAGCTCCAATATGTAATGTCTCCTTTGTTCGAGTTCATGGGCTAACTTGCTGTTCTGCTTGCAGAGCCTGTTAAGTATTGGGGATTTTAATGTGCCACTTGGTGCTACATGTGCCTCATTTATTTATCTATTTGATCTATACTATTTTTATTTCGTTGTTTATCAAAGCACTTGAATTAACGTTGATTATTTTTAATCAACTTTTAAATTAAATGTATTTTTTTGTTGTTTGGATGGACTTTGATAATTTTATGATCTGATTGGATGTTATAAAAGAAATTGATAAATACGACTTTGCTACAGTCACTCAGTACTTGAGTAATTTTTTTCACCAAGTACTTTTTAACTTTTACTTAAGTAGCTATTTGGATGACTACTTTTACTTCTAATATTAATATCAACTCACAGTACTTTTACTTGAGTAATTTTTTGGGGCTTTACCCACCTCTGCATATTTTAATCATCATCATTTGAACATTTAGGAATCCATTTAGATTACTTGCGTCAGAATCTAGATGCCTTCAAGAATCCGAATTTTCTTGCGCCCCCAATTCCTCATTTGTATAAGTAATGGGTTTAGAGAAGCGCACGGGAGCCGGCACTCCACCAATCAGGAGCTGGCTCTCCATCGAGACGTCCCCCCTCCACCCCTCTCCTGAAGGGGCACGTGATTGGTCAATATGCAGTATTTCAGGGATAGTGTTTTGCCCTTTGACTACATTGACTATACATTATGAGCAAATTAAAACTTTTCATTATTTTGTATTTTATAATTTCTTTTCTAGATAAATATTTATAAATTATCCATATGGTTCATGCAGGTTTGTAATAAAGACCACTAATATAAATGTAAAACTTTCACCAAAGCCAGATAAAGTACAATGTATATCCACTGCTACGAGTTTGAAAACAGTATTGGTCCTTAAATTAACATAAGTATGGGTGCCGCTTCTACACAAATGACCATGTTAGTAAGAGTACAGGTTCTCCTTCACATATCTACTCAAATAAACATAAAAAGTATGCTGATTTAAAAATACTTGCAGAAGTACAAAATGTACCATAAGTTACTCTTGTTACTACCCACCTCTGATTAGTTTAAAACGGTCAAAAATGTATAAAATAAAGGGAAAACATAATGTGACAAGAAGATATTAATACATAATTTATTATTATCTCAGGATACAGGGAAAACATAATGTGACAAGAAGATCTTAATACATAATTTATTATTTCCTCAGGATTCTGTTTTGCCTGTTAGATAAGGGCAGGAAGCTGTTTGAGCTTTGCCAAAATTTGTTATGCTCACAGATAAGCTCTTCTCCTTTCGATTTTGGTTGACTTATTATAATATTATAACAGTGGTTCGAGTCTGCTTCAGAGTCTCTTAAAATTGTTTTGATCTTGTCTATAGTTTATTTCAAATAGATTTGATAAATTCTACAAATGTCATTTTTTGCTCAGGATTTGCATAACTCTGAGACATGAGGACATCTTTTAAGGATAAGTAAAACAACTGGAGCCAACATGAGCTCAGTTCTTCCCATATTCAATGAGGTTTTGTCCATAACAGGAGGAAAAGGTTTGCCTTGACCACGATTTCAACTTTTTTATATTCTAGTATTGATAAAATTTCTTGTTTCTGTATTACATGACTGACTTTTGGTGTCTGGTTTGAACAGAATTCATATGGCAACAGCGAGTATGTGGCCAAAGTCAAAAGAGAATACTGAACAGTTTTTCCCATTCGGTTTAGACTGGATGTTGACTCATTATTTTCATATTCTACGTAATTTTGATATGAATCAAATATAAAATGTATTAAATTTTTTTAACAGAATGTGTCACAATGTATTGAGGCATAGTTTGCCACTGAAGGGCGTCACTTTTTCTGATGGGTTTGGTCATGTGACGATCCCAAAATGAATTGGCTTAAGTCCTATTGTAATATACGTTTGGATGTTCTGAGGTCATTGAGTGCACTCTCATAGTTATAGATAACTTTAAAGAAAGAAATGTTGACATTTTTTATGAAGATGCTGATTAGGAGTTGGTTTGTTTTTTTGTTCGTTTTTAGCAGAGGTTCTCCAAACTTGAGAAAATGTTGCACATGACAGCTGATGTTCTACGATATTGTCACACATTTGACAGTTGACCAATTTCTGTTACTGTTAATGACTTTTTGATTGAGCAAACTTACAGGGATTTAAAAATGCATTTAATCAAATATTTTGTATTGATTGTAATATTTGATCGCAAATAAAATATCACCCTTAATAAACACATTTTTTTGGCAGTCAATTACTATGTCCACCAGGGTGCCAGACAACAAAAAATGAGTCATCAGGAATAAGATTTATAAGAATGTGAGAAGAACATAGTCTTTTTTTTAAGGGGAGTGAGTTTACAAGTCTCCATATGGACACAAGACCATCGTTGATTTTTCATTTAAAGGTTATAGTTGTTTTACCTTTGCTTCAATTAATTCATATCATTTAACGTTTGATTATGTCGAAAAAATTGCTTTAAATTATATTCATTTTGTTTAGAATCTAGTTTGGTGGTTCAGATACGGCTAGCAGGTGGTGCCTAGGGTTTCCCACTCAATTTAATTCAAAATAGCCCCATATTGCGTCTAGCATTTACATGAGGGAGTAAATACTTTAAATTATTGTATTTTCAGCTTTAAATTAAAATTTTTGTAGTTCATTGAAATGAATAATGGGTGATTAGTACAGAAGGAAAATATATATAAACACTCCAATAAATAATGCATGTGGTTTGATTCCAACAAACTGTTTTATTTACATGACAAGGAAAATTGAATCAAATGAAAGAATAAAGCACATTGTTGACACAAGCAGTCGTGGTTTAGGAAAGGGGGAAGAGATTCTGTAACAGGTTAACAGTACTGATCCATAAACCCGGTTTTAAGATAATCAACTCATGATCAAGACAAGTGTCAACATGGAATATTTGCCCAAAACAGCAAGACAGGTTATTGCGTTCATTTCTTTGGCCACCTTAGCCCCCACCTGCGCGAAAAGCTTGAGAGCTGGCGAGTCTGGTGACTGAATGAATGTGGGTCTTTTGAGGTGTTGGCAGTCAGTGGTTGGAAAAAGATCAGATGAAATGGTTTTGTGTATACAATTTTAATCTCCCCATACAATTATTTGACCAGCTGTATTTCCTAATATTTTAGCCACTTCTTGGAAAAAAAGGATGAATTATTTTTGGTTCATATGAGTAACACAAAACCTTTTTTACATCAGTAATAATGTACTATCACATTTCATCCATAAGCATACGGCAAAAAAAAAAAATCACAGGGGGATCTTCACGAAAAAAAAAGATCTCTGAACCCCTGGTTTTATACAATGTACAAAGACATATTCCAGTGTTGTTTTTTGAATCCCTCATGATGTCATTTTAAAAAAGGGCGGTTTATCCCTAACCATCTCTCAAACGCAACCAATTTATATTGTAAATCTCAACATGGAAAAAAATGAATAATGTGGGAAATGTAATGAATTTCAATAACTTAACCCTTGTGGCGTGCAGGTACCAATTATGTACATTTTCATGCTTTTGTATTTTCAATCAGAGAAAGTGTTAGACTTGGGGACTCAAATTTCCCACAGGTTGTGAGAACATGTAGATGTTTGAAATTGCATTGTGCTGTGATTTATATGTTATTGCAATTAGGATCCACCCAAATAGTATACACAAAGTGTGCTATGTACACTATTGGGACGTATAGACATCCATTATAATTGATCATCTTTGACTTATCATTAACCTGGTGTATTTAAATTCATTTCCCAGGACTTTTGTATATTTTGCCATCCAGTAAGTTGTACGCAAAGAAAAAAAATGTTGAGTGGCGCCAAAGCCCAAATAATTATAATAATAATGATAATAATGATTTTTCTTGCAAACCACTTACTGCAGGCCCCATGACAATGGTATTGCACACCGTGGCGCATCCCGCGCGCAACAATTATTTGCGCTTTCTACTTTATTGCTACAAAATAAAGCGTCATCAAATTGATTTGCTTGTGTGCCACTTGGCACAGCCAAAGCAGTAGTGGGCTGCTTCAAAGGTTAAACACCTGATTGATTGCCGTGGGAAAGATAAACAACTGAATGATTCCCATTGAAATGGTAAACAATTGATGATGATGATCTGCATTTTTATTTAGCGCTTTTCAAGTCAAGACTTCCCAAAGCGCTTTACAGTGTGCTTCAATAGCGGCCGTGCAGCAAAGTAACCTGCTTATTGGGGGCATTAGCGGGTCAGTGTCACGTAACACGGAGGAGCCGGTATTCGTACTGCAATCTCTTGATCCCAAGACGAGCGTTCTACCTCCTGAGCCACTGCCGCCCCAATTCAAATAAATACTTGTTCAACTCTTAACTATTATTGGTCAGCTGTTTGAATCCGACTGGATCGTGATCTCTATAGGAAAATGGATATAGGGGGCTGACTCAATCCATTGCCATTACCTACCAACACTGACTTGGGCAGGATGCAAAGGAAATTCTCAGCCGAAGAAGATCATGAATGGAGAATCTGAAACGGAGGATTTTTTTTTCCTCTGACACCTCGAACTTTTTCAAGGAGGATTTTGAACCTGAAAGCTCGACAGAAGCGGGACAAACGAAAGAGGTTTCTGACAACGGTGAACTGTGTGACGATGTGGAGGAAGGGGACATGGAGAAAGATCTGGGTGATGAGAATGCAAGATTACGTGGACGAAGACGTGAGTAAACCAAACATTTGGCGATCCAAAAACAAAAAAATCACGTGGTCCCCATCACACAAAGTGGCTGGCCTCTTTGTGCCTCCGACACTGGCGGATCCTGGGCCAACTTTGTATGCTATAGCCCGCATCAGTAGCCCAGGCACCAAATTTTATTCATTTTTACCGAGGAAATTATTGACCACATAGTCGCGATGACTAATTTACAAGGTGAGAGGACAATAATGCGCTTTAACACGATCACCACACAGCAACTCAGTGCATACTTAGGGCTTCTTATTTCAGCTGTCATGTGCAAGTCAAAAGGCAAATCAACAATGAGCCTGTGGGACAAGGAACTGGGTTGTCCAATGTTCGCTGCAACTATGTCCCTTTAGCCAGAATTGGCAAAGGCCCTTTTTTCACCTGAAATCTCCCAAAGAGAGCATCAGACGCTGGAGCAGAGATTATAGCCAGCTGAAAAGGCAGCTTCTGCAAGTGAGATGGCAATTGTTGCACAAGAGAATGAAAGAAAGACAAGGCAACAATGTAGGATTTGCCCTGCACCACTTAGGGCATCAAATAAGTGTGTCACGTGTGGGTTTCCCATATGCTGCAAGCATATGAAAAAAACATAACTGTTAAAAAAAAAAGTACTAGGTGTTGCTCTTGTTGCTGGTTATTGCTATCATTTCATTGTTTTATTGAAATTAATTGATTATTTGCATACATTCTGTTAATTGTTCATAGTTGTGAGTTTTTGGCCAAATCTGTGTGTGTGTGCGTGTGTGTGTGTGAGTATATAAAAATAATTCAATAAATTTATCACAACCATTTTTATGACTCGTTATTGTTCTCAGGGGTAATGTAAATAAGGGGTAATGGGGTAATGAAAGCAAAGAACTTTAAATATATACAGGACTGTCTCAGAAAATTAGAATATTGTGATAAAGTTCTTTATTTTCTGTAATGCAATTAAAAAAACAAAAATGTCATACATTCTGGATTCATTACACATCAACTGAACTATTTCAAGCCTTTTATTATTTGAATATTGCTGATTTTGGCTTACAGCTGAAAAAAACTCAAAAATCCCATCTCAAAATATTGGAATACTTCCTCAGACCAAGTAAAAAAATAATTTTTTAACAGCAAAACTAAATCAAACATTTGAAAATGTCCATTGATGCACTCAGTACTTGGTTGGGAATCCTTTTGCACGGATTACTGCATCAATCCGGCGTGGCATGGAGGCAATCAGCCTGTGGCATTGCTGAGGTGTTATTGATGCCCAGGATGCTTCGATAGCGGCCTTCAGCTCATTTGTAGGTCTGGTGTCTTTCATCTTCTTCTTAACTATACCCCACAAATTCTCGATGGGGTTCAGGTCAGGGGAATTAGCAGGCCAATCAAGGACAGTGATGCCATGGTCAGTGCACCAGTTACTGGTGGTTTTGGCACAGTGGGCAGGTGCCAGATCATGCTGGAAAAATGAAATCCTCATCTCCATAGAGCTTTTCAGCAGATGGAAGCATGTAGTGCTCTAAAATCTCTTGGTACACAGTTGCATTTACTCTGGACTTGATGAAACACAGTGGACCAACACCAGCAGCTGACATGGCTCCCCAAACCATTGCTGACTGTGGGAACTTCACACTGGATTTCAAGCAACTTGGATTTTGCTCCTCTCCAGCCTTTCTCCAGAATCTGGCGCCTTGACTTCCAAATGAAATGCAAAACTTGCTTTTGTCTGAAAAGAGGACTTTGGACCACTCTGCAACTGTCCAGTGCTTCTTCTCCATAGCCCAAGTCAGACGCTTCTTCCGTTGTCTTGAGTTCAGAAGTGGCTTGACCATGGGAATACGGCTATTGTAGCCCATTTCCCGGACACGTCTGTGAACTGTGGCTTTTGATACCTGGACTCCAGCTTCAGCCCACTGTCTTTGAAGCTCCCCCAAATTCTGGAAGCGGCTCTTCTCCACAATTTTGTTAAGGCTGCGGTCATCTCTCTTGGTTGTGCAGCGTTTCCGGCCACATTTTTCTCTTCCAACAGACTTTTTGTGGATATGCTTTGAAACTGCACTCTGTGAACAGCCTGCTCTTTGAGAAATTTCTTTTTGTGTCTTACCCTCCTGATGGAGGGTATCAATGATGGTCCTCTGGACAGCAGTCAGATCAGCAGTCTTCCCCATACTTGTGATTTAGTTTACTGAACCAAGCTGAGTGTTTTTAAGGCTCAGGAAACCCTCGCAAGGTGTTTCGAGTTAATTAGATGATTCAGGTGATTAGTTGAATAGCCTACTTGTATACTTTTTCATGATATTCTAATATTTTGAGATAGGATTTTTGAGTTTTAAGCTGTAAGCCAAATTCAGCAATATTCAAATAATAAAAGGCTTGAAATAGTTCAGTTGATGTGTAATGAATCCAGAATGTATGACATTTTTGTTTTTTTAATTGCATTACAGAAAATAAAGAACTTTATCACAATATTCTAATTTTCTGAGACAGTCTTGTATGTGTGTAGATAGGCCTGATGGCACTGAACATTTGAGGTTTGGAAGTAAAAAAATATTCATAGAAAGCTGAGTTATCACACTTCAAGTTCACGACCCAATAACATGCATAAGTTGTGTGAAGTTTTTGGGGAAACTGCTATTGTAAAAAAAAGGCATGTATTAAAAAAAAAAATTCACCACTTTTTGACTAATACAAAGCTCTAATTGCGCAACATAAGATATTCACCTAGAAATTTGATGTATATGTATGGACAGTTCAGTTAGTTTATATTACAGTCACTTTTAGGATATGTACTGTCCTATGCGGCGAGGGAGGGGGCTGGTAAATGCCACTGAACATTTTGAGGGGTTGGAAATAAAAAAAATATTAATAAATGGCTGTTGTAAGATTATTTTGTAAGGGAAAATAGGACAGTTTGTAAGGGCATGGAGCCGTGGAGGTTGACAGGTATGTGATTCGTTCATTTATCGTGCACCGGTGTTCCTGTGGGTGCGTTAATACACGGATCCTTCCTCCTTTCGAGGCGCGGCGCAGACATGCACTCAGGAAGCAGAGGAGGCGGGGTGTGACCGTAAAGCAGGGGTGGGCAATTAATTTTTATCAGGGGCAGCATGAGAAACCTGAATTGTGTCAGAGGGCCACCAACTTTCTTTCATTGTAAAATGCTCAAATTAAATATTTTGAATAGCTGATGCTGATAATCAGAAGAATATGGCACTCTGTAAATATTTATATTAGGCTATGTGAAATTGTGGTGTATTGGTTAAATAAGAAAAACAATCATTGAACCAGTGCAATTTATTTTTAACTTGTTAATTTCCACAAACAATAACTTGTAATGTTCTCCACCTCATGTTACCTCTTCAGTGAGAATAATCCAGTCTATTCTGGGCTTGAACAAGGGCATTGGAATCTGGCGGAATGTCTGAAGTGGCTATGCGAAGGACAGCTGAGAGGTGGTCAACAGTCATAGAGGATCTATGTTTGGATTTATTAAACTTCATAACCAAGAATGTCTGTTCACAATGATAGGTAGATCCAAAGAGGACTAGGATCCTCTGAGCATGCTTCCTCAGGTGTGGAAAGTTCTCCTCTTTGAGGGAGTAAAAATCCAGCAGTGAGACTGACTTGAAGTGATCTGCCAGAAGTGTGTCAGACTGCAGATCTATGAGTTCCATCTGAACTTCACTTGGGGCATCATCCACACTGCAGTTGAAGGGAGAAGAGACCATGTGCATTTCACTCTCAAGAGTTTTGAAATCGCCTTGAAAACTCTGCATGCAATGTTTCTAACATGGTTGAGTACTTTTGGAGGTGATCGCCTGATCTTTTGGCTTCCTTAAGTGTTGGCAAGTGGGTCAGAATGTTGTCCTTCACTTGGCTTGAGAGAAGCTGCAGTTTTCTCATAAAAGCCTTCACTGCACTGTACATCTCATTCACAAAAAGGCCCTTGCTCTGCAGTTTGACATTAAGTTCGTTCATTAGTGCGGTCACATCCACAGTGAATCCGAGGTCTGCCAACCAGTCTTCATCTGAAAGTTCTGAGACGTCATGACCTTTCTGAACACAGAACTCCTGAATCTGGTTTCTCAGGTCCCAGACACTTTTCAGAATTTTGCCAAGGCTGAGCCACCTAACAGTGCAGTGATAGCTTATGTCACCATGTTCAGCCTCATTTTCCTCCAACAAAGCAACAAACTGTCTGTGATTTAAAGCTCTCGCTCTGATGAAGTTAACTATTTTAGTGACAGAATCAACAACATGTTTCATTTTTAACACTGTCTTACACAACACTTCCTGATGTATGATACAATGCAAAAATGTCAATTTCTGATCAGGGTTCATTCTGTCACTTTATTCTGCATTCTCTTTAAAAGTCCAACATTTTTCCCGGCCAGATTTGGACAACCATCTGTTGTCACACCTGCAAGCTTGTTCCATTTCAGTTCTAACATGTCCATACATCCATACATGCATTTACCTCTCTTAACAAGTCATTACCTGTGGTTGTCCCTTTTATTGACTGCATGGATGCTAACTCCTCCTAATTTGAAAGTCTGCGGTTATCCCACGTAAGAAGATGAGCAGCTGGGCGGTGTCACGTACATCGCAGCTCTCATTCAAAGCCAGAGAAAAAAAGTCAAAGTCCGCCGCTCTTTTCTTCAGCTGAAGCTCTAAATTTCCCGTGATTTCCTCAATCCGCCTCGTTACACTGCGTCGGGAGAGTGAAACGTTCTCAAACGCGCCCTTTCTTTCTGGGCACATCAGCTCAGCAGAGTCCAATAAACACTCCTTAATAAACTCTTCGTCGGAAAATGCCCTACTTTTTCTGGCGATTTTATGAGAAATTACATAACTTGTCCTGACGGCTGCATCTCTGGAAGTGTGAAGTTTAGTGAAAAATCCTTGTTGGGTTTGTAGTTTTGCTAGCAATGCATCAGACTCCCTTGCACGCTCTTCACCAGACAGGTTTCTGTATTCATCTTCATGCTTGGTCGTGTAGTGGCGATTCAAATTATATTCTTTAAACACAGCAACCTGTGTACCACAGACTAAGCACACTGCTTTACCTTTAATTTCTGTAAAGAAATATTTGGCAGTCCATGTCTTGTTGAAAATACGGCATTCGTTATCAACTTTTCTTTTCTTGGGGTGTACCCTGGCGAACAGTATCACCTTCACTCACTCAAGTGTATACGCGCGTGAAGGCGCTACGTCTATGACGTGTATATGTAGTCAAAATAAAATTTCAAAATAAAAGTTGAATTTTTTTTTTTAATTTATGGTGTTTATGATTGGTCTTACGCGGGCCGGACAGGGACGTACAAAGGGCCGGATGTGGCCCGCGGGCCGTAATTTGCCCAGGTCTGCCGTAAAGCCTCTAAATAACACAGCGCGCAACTGAAAATGTCTAAATTTCACCTAAAAATGCGCATGAAAAAAAAAATCATTATTTTGCCGTGCGCTCGCGTGCCACTGCTGGCACGCGTGCCACAGGTTGCCAACCCCTGCTCCAGATGAATAGTCTTAGGAATGATATAAATAGTTGTTTTTTAGGCATGGGCTATTCTCTTTAAAGCAGGGGTCTCAAACTCAATTGATTTGAGGGATGCCAAAGCTAGGGTTCTGGGTGATGTTGGGTAAAATTGGGTTTTCCACAAGAAAACTTCTGACAGTAATAAAATCCACCATTCTCAAATATCTTTTTGAAAAGTTCTACACAAAACAGTATCCTAAAATAAAAAATATTAAGAATTAATGCCGAAAAAAATCAATCAGTAATAAATGAATCCATCATTTTCGTGGGCTGCACTTACATCAAAGGGACAGTGCGTTATTTGACCACTAGATGTCGCGTTAATGTGGCGTGCATTATTAAACAAGTGCTAAAAGGAAAGAAGACAAACTACTGAGATTTAAAGTGATCAAACCTCAACATTTTTCTTTTTTTTTGCAGTCTTTTTCAAAGAAATAAAAAAGGAAAAATGAAAAGGGAAAAGGGAACTAAAAGAAAAAAGGGGAAAAAGAAAACAAAAAGATGAAACAGAAGAAAATGGAGGAAAAAAATAAGGCAGATTAAAAGGGGAGAGTTTTTTTTTTTTTGGTGATACCTGTAGCAGCAAAATGGCAGACAATCTAAGAGAGACAACATTTTTATAAAATAAAATGTCTTTACCTATGAGTATTTTAAAACATGGATGTTTGTTTCACAGTTCATGTATTTTCACTTATTTTTTTAAATCAGTATTTATTTTTTTCATACATTTTATTCTTCCCACCAGGAGGCGCTGAATAATACAACATGTCCCTGTGAATCTTCATATTAAGGCTGCGGCCTCAACCTATAAGCCCGTGGGCCGCAATTTCCCCCCCAGGCCTTGAGTTCTCGACCACTGCTTTAAAGTATCGGTCCTGGCAACAAACCTATATGAATAAAAATAACAATAAAGCAACATGTTATGCACGGCGACCAAATTGTCTCAGATTATCCATCTATCCATTATTTGTACTGCATATCCTCAGTAGGGTCGCGGGGGTGCTGGAACCCATCCCAGCTATCTTTGGGCAGTGGGCAGGGGACACCCTGAACTGGCTGCCAGCAGGGCAACTCGCTCGCTCATTCACACCTAGGGACAATTTGGACCTGCCAATTAACCTAACATGCATGTTTTTGGAATGTGGGAGGAAACCGGAGTGCCCGGAGGAAACCCACGCGAGCAGGGGGAGAACGTGCAACCTCCACACAGGAGGTTTAATCTCATGATCTCAGAACTGTGTCGCACCCTCGCTAACCACTGTTGGATAAATTACGGTTTCTTATCACTATTGTGTCTTATATGCCGTTGCTTCTTAGAACATATTTTCAGGTTTTTTGTTTTTTTTTACCACTAAGTCTTAATACGGCTTGATGAGCAGCAGGTTCTTCAGCATGTCAAAAGAGTTTCCATCAGGCTCCACCGAAACAATACCATGCTCCATACTGTGGACTTGAAGAAAGCCGTTGCTATCTAGACCCACTACCTGAGCTTCTTCTCCATCTTCGCTCCAAAGATGCACCACAATTCCACTGAAACAGAAGAAGAAAACCCAGTTTTTAAGTCAATTGCTTTCAATGAGGGGTCTCAGTGTCGGGCTACTTTTTGTTACTAACTAGCGCAAGAGGCACCCAGTTTGATATG
Organism: Urocampus carinirostris; assembly: GCF_059441175.1. Lineage (NCBI taxonomy): Eukaryota > Metazoa > Chordata > Actinopteri > Syngnathiformes > Syngnathidae > Urocampus > Urocampus carinirostris. The sequence continues at coordinate 34,237,031 of NC_142365.1, forward strand.
CATTTTAAAAACAGCACCTAGCTAAATGGCCTGTTAATAGCTAAAAAGGTAGCTTGATAGTTAGCTATAAATGTAAACAGGTAAAAATCTAAAAGAGAGCTAAATGGCAAGCTGAAAGAGTAAAAAGCCACCTAAATAGCAAAATAGAAAGCTAAAATTAAAGCTATATAGATAGCTAAAAGGAAGCCAAAATTTAGCTTGGTAACTAGCAAATAAGGTAAAATGTTAGCTATATAGCACGCTAACATTTTAAAAAACTAGCTAGAAAGCTTGCGAAACAGCTGAAAAGATAGCTTGAGTTAGTTAGCTAGAAATCTCATCTCATCAGCTGCACCGCTTATCCTCAGTAGGGTCGCGGGGGTGCTGGAGCCCATCCCAGCAATCATCGGGCAGTGGGCAGGGGACACCCTGAACTGGTTGCCAGCCAGTTGCAAGGCACACAGGAACAGACAACTCACTCGCTCAGTCACACCTAGGGACAATTTGGACGGGCCAATCCACCTGAAATGCATGTCTTTGGAAGGTGGGAGGAAACCAGAGTGCCCGGGGAAACCCACGCAAGCACGGGGAGAACATACAAACTCCACACAGGAAGTCTGGTAGCTGGATTTAAACCCACACAGGAGGTTCTCGAGACCTTAGAACTGTGCCGCACACGCGCTAACCACTGCGCCGCCGTTAGCTAGAAATGTAAACAGGTAAAACACTAAAAAGGAGCTAGATTGCGAGCTAGATGAGTAAACATCCAACGTTCTACTCTCTTAATAGCTTAAAATAGCTATCAAAAACTAAATATACTTTTTTGCCATGAAGCCCATGAACTGGAATTCATTTATTTTCATTTCTTAAATAACTATCATGTTATTACTATGTTGTTATGATGTTATTACCAGGATAATGATTAAAAATATGTTAAAACAGACTCAGTCAACCCCCCAAAAAAACGTTTTTACAAAAAAAAAAAATCAGAATGACCCAGCACTGGTGAGCTATTTTGAGAACAGGTCCCCGGGAACCCAAACTGACCTTGGGAGGTACCCTGATGCCCGCTGGCACAACGTTGGAGACCCCCGCTCCAAAAATATTGTATTTTAGCTTTAAATGATCAATTTTGCAATTCATTGACAATAATCCTAATTGATCGTTCCAAAAGAAAAATATCAGTCACCGGAAGTATGTCCTGTGACTGGTTCTTGAAGATGCTTTTTAATATGAAGTACTCCAATGGGTGGATTAAACGATAATAGGCAACTTTTCATTCAGACACGCAATGAAATAAATCCTCTGACATGAAAAATGACACATCTGCAAATAATTCATCTTTTGATTAGAAAAGAACACTTTGGGGTTTGAGATCTTTATTGTTCAGCTGGAGCGTCTGGTCACTTCCTGTGAATGAATTGTGGGTCTTTCGTTGTGTTGGCAGAGTCAGTGGTTAGAAAAGGTTAGAGGAAATGGCTAGGTAGCAGGGGGTACCCCTACAAAGTTAACACTAGAAGTAGCACAGCCAAGCCATTTGGCTTTCCTACATAGAGTGCTCTGACTGGATTAGTGTCAATATTGATCTGCAAACGAGGCAAATTATGGAGTCAACAACTCACCTTAGTAATGAACCTTAGCATGCTAATTTAAGAAATTCTTTGTAATAATACACTAGTTGTATATGTGTGGAAGTTTTCTAGTATTTCTGTAGTATTACTGTACCTTTATTTAGTAGTATTTTGTAGTATTTCTACAGTTTTTTTTTTTTTAATTTCATAGGATATTTTTGTAGTATTACTGGAGATGAATTTGTGTCGTATATCTGCCCTAACATTTCTGTAGCATTATTTTTGTCGCATTTCTGTTGTAATATTTATGTAGCAGTATTTTGGTATTGTAGTGGTATTTTTGTAGCATTTCTGTAGAATAATTTGGAAGTATTTCTATACTCGTACATCTCGAATTTTCTTAATATTGTTTACTATCACTGTAGTCAATTCTTTGTATTATTTCTGTAATAGTATTTTTGTATCATAGTATTACTGGAGTATTATTTGTAGCATTTCTTTAGTATTCTTTTCTCATCAGAATGAAGACAAAATATTGTATTAGGTCTCTGTTTTGAAGCATCAAATTTGATCTTTATTTTTGTAGTAAATTTGTAGTAATTTTGTAGTATTTTTGCCAACTGACTTTTTATGCATCTACTGTATTAACACCACACCCACCACATTCCATTTGAACAAAACCTGCCATGCTGCATTTAACGAAACAATGGTGTGAAAAAATGTTAGTTTGAAATAACACAGACTTTTGGCTGTCTGATGGTCATTCTGGAGGGGTAAGAAAATTCATGGGACTTCTAGTATTAACATTACATGGTATAAACACATCGCTTGTATTAAAACTACTGCATTAGCCTCAGGGAAAAAGTGAAATGATCATAATTATATCCAGTGTTGGGCACGTATCTTTAAAAAAGTAATTAGTCATAGTTACGCACCATTGCTTCCAAAAAGTAACCGAGTTGGTAATTGAATTACTTTATCGTAAAAGTAATTGGTTACCAGGAAGTAACTACTTTCGTTACCTTAAATGAGATGAGGGGGGTGAGGGACAAACAGAGTTGGTGGATACAACCGGAATGTTTGATTTTTGATCTTACATTACACATAGTCCAGTGTTTTTCCCGAATTGCTCAGTCCACATATTGAATGGATTTGGGAGTACAGTCCATAAAAATGCCCGATTAAAGTCGCCGTCGACGATAAAGCTCCGTTGGGGTGTGCAAGCTGCTGTTTATTGATAGCAGCGGGCAGGAGATTTAGCGCTATGCTAACGTTAGCATCCGGTGAAACGGTTAGCGGTGGAAAGTAAACAGCAAACACAAAGACCACAGTTAACTCTCCCGGTGCATAGAAGTGTCTGCACAATACTGCTAGAAACTCCATATCGAGTGAGCAGTGTGTGTCAATGGTTCGGCTGTTATTGTAGCACGTAGTCTCCAATCCCTGTTTTTACCGGAGTCTTCGTCTCGTTCGAGCCGGTGATGTAATGCGGTGTCGGGAAAGCCAAGACTCCGTGATGACAAAAATACCCCAATTCCGGACGTTGTTGGCTGCGATCCGCAGCTCAAATTCACTCAAATTCAAAAAGTTTACTTGTAGAGTTGGGAATTCATTTTTTCGGTTATCAAACAGCTCTTCAGGTTGTATTTGTTGCTTTAATTCCTATATTACCAATTTTTATGTAACATTATACGCAGAATGACTTAAAAAGTGAGGTAAATAAACTAAAAACAATTGAAAAAAAGACACTAAGAAAAATACAATAACAAAAGGAAAACAAGAGATAAAACAAAAAGAGGATAAACTTATATATTTTTTATTACAAACACATTAACACTGAAAAACATAGGGAAAATATAAAATGATAAAAATCTACAAAAACAAGCAGGACAGAAGTCAACAACACAGCATATTGCCTATAACAAAATGCAAATTGACCAATCACAAAAAAGGCTTCTCGGGAGGAACCCACTGTTTGTTCACTTCAATTTTGTTCATGATTAGTAAATAGTGGTAATTGCTATCCAACTATATGTTAGTCACTATTTTGAATGGTGATATTATCCGAACAGACGTGACGCAACAACTGAAGGACAGCGGAAAACCGGTTTATTCAAAGTAACGCAGAAAATACAAAAACAAAATACAAGGCTAATTCAACGATGTCACCAGTTACTGAAATACGTCATGCCACATATCATTGAGAAGCTTTAACTCTCGGGATTCATGATATGATTTCAAAATATACTAATCACAGAAACATCACCATCAGTCTGATTCAAGATACCCGAAAACTAAAAAGCTGGCGTGAGTCACCCAAAAGTGCTGGGAACTTCCACTCATGACACTATTGCCCACAAATACAGTATGGTTACACTTACCAGCGCCCAGTGAATCAAACCATGCCAAATATTTACTCCAAAACAAACGATAACGCCGACAGATAAAATCTGCCTAAAAGCATTCCAGTATCATATGGCGATCCTTTTTGTAGTCCGTTCTTTTCGCTGTATAATTCCCCTTTAAAATAATACTAGTCATCAGATTGTTTCCTCTACAGCCGTTAGCTTCTGATATTTTGATTTACACCACTCTCGGCCAATTGCAAGCTTTATTTCACTTTCCTTAGCCTGTGATTGCCAGAGGGCCTGTATTGAAAAAAAAATGAACAACTTCAAAAATCTTTAGCCAAAAGTGACCGATTCAAATAAGGATTGACACATTGGTTAGCCTTTTAAATTCCCAACGTAATTGTATGCAATTTTACAGAGTGTATTTAAATCAGAGACAAAAATAAGCATGCGCAAATGCAACCCGGGATCCAACTCTGCACAATCACTAATTAACCTTTGGAAAAAGAAGTCAGACATTTACAACTTTCACAATGTCTAAACATTGGTCAAAATAAAATACACGGTTTTGACTCATTTTAATGATATTGATTGCTCAGAAGCAGAGTGCGTTCAATCTTTTAATACACTGCTGACCTTTTGCTTTTTGTTTTACTTATTTGAATTTAGATTTTTGGTGTTCTTTACAGAATATCTGTCTGAATTGGTTAAGATAGAATTGTAAATAGTATTTTTTTTTTCATTTTATCATTAGTAGCATTGAAGAGTGAATATTTTTAATTTAATGTTTTGTATTTTCTGTTGTTCGACTTTAAATCTGTCTAGTGTGTAAAAATCTAAACATTTTTTGCATTGTACATTTTTTTTTTCTAAGTCTCTATGAATATTTGTATCAATATTATCCAGCTCCCGGCCTTACTGTGCGGAGTTTGTATGTTCTCCCCGTGCTTGCGTGGGTTTCCTCCGGGCACTCCGGTTCCCTCCCACATTCCAAAAACATGCATTTCAGGTGAATTGACCGGTCCAAATTGTCCCTAGGTGTGACTGAGCGAGTGAGTTGTCTGTCCCCGTGTGCCCTGCGATTGGCTGGCAACCAGTCCAGGGTGTCCCCTGCCCATTGCCCGATGATTGCTGGGATGGGCTCCAGCACCCCCGCGACCCTACTGAGGATAAGCGGTGCAGCTGATGAGATGAGATATTATATATGTTTTTAGGGATCCCTGGAAAAAATAAATAATTTGGTGCATAATGTTTAATTATCAATAACATATCACACACACTGCCCTACGACTGGCTGGCAACCAGTTCAGGGTGTCCCTTGCCCACTGCCCGAAGATAGCTGGGATGGGCTCCAGCACCCCCGCGACCCTACTGAGGATAAGCGGTGCAGATAATGGATGGATGGATAACACACACACAAAGATTGTAGGTAAAAAGAGACGACTTTTCTCAGTGAGCCGAGCTTAAAGAGCCACTTCTCGAAAACTTCCCTTGACTAGCCAAATAAACCTGTCTTTTTAGATGTAACAATAGGGGGCAGTATTGCCTCACAGGCCAACTCAATAATGAGGACTGCAGCCACTGTGTCATTTTTAGACCCTTTTTTAAAAATACTTCTTCAATTAAAAGTGTAGTCTATTAAACTGCCAGGAAACACAGCAATGGAAATACCTTGAAGCATTTTAAAGCACTTTAACTCAAATGTATGCAATTTCCTGACCTTGAAAACACAACCATAAAAAATCAAGCATTTTCAAGGATCTCATGCACCCCAACAAACCATGCAAACATATTTCAAAGAACCCAAGCCAATTTTAACAATGAAAACATTTCATGATATTTTTCAAAAGTGTCTTCCATGTTTGGTCCAGTAACCGCAACTGTGCTATTGAAATTCGGAAAAACGCCAGAATTTGTTTTTCTAACTTGAAGTTACAGTACTAAGAAAATGTGCCACATGCAAGTCTCATGTCACTCACCTGTGTAGCCATCTTTTGTAGTAAATTGGCAGGATTTCCTCTGCACCACTGCGCTGAAAGCAGTCTATGAGTGCCTCCAGGCAGCTGACTGTTCGGGCAATAATCTGTGCACAGCTAAGAAGTTCCAAGTTGCAATGGTGTTCAATGTTGTACTGTTGGATCAGGTCATTGACGCACATTGTTGGATTACAGTTGCTCACATTGAAGCCGCAACCTGCAGGGTGGATGACAAAAAGCACAGGTGTCAATAAAGGCGACCCCCGCTGCCCGGATCAGGCTCACTAAGAGTTTAAATACGGCCCACAAGACAAAACTGAGAAGTGCATGAGAAAAATGAGCAGCAGTTTGAAATATGTCTACTTGATGTCACCCGAGTTTTCTCTCCTTTTTCTTTCTATTTAGCTTGCTCTGTCTCTCTCTCTATTGTGTTCTCTTTATTTCTGTCACTCTTTTTCCCTTTTTCTGCATCTCTTACCTCCTCTCTTCCTTCTTTTTATCTCTCTCTCTCTCTCTCTCTCTCTCTCTCACATTCTTGAACAAGAACAGGAATACAACGAATATTGATATGGGCAACAATCACGACTACTGATACTTGGTAAAGGTAGATATGGCATTTGATATCTGGCAAGGCTCTAAAACAAATAGTTCCTCGCCCATCCATTTTTAATAAGACCAAATCATTCATAACAAATACTCAAACAGCATATGAATAATAACATATCAGTATTCCCCCCCAATTAATGGTAGTGAGGTGGAACTGGTCCATTCATTCAAGTTTCTGGGTAATTACTTGTCAGCTGACCTCACAAGGACTGTCAATGCTACTGATATTCTAAAGTCAGCCAGACAAAGGCTCTACTTCCTTCGTCAACTCAAATAATTCGGAGTCCATCAATCCATTCTAGTCAATTTTTATCGTTCTATCATTGAATCCGTTTTAACTAGGTAAATCACAGTTTGGTTTCAATCAGAAAGAATTGTCAAAGATGGAATCAGTAGTGAGGATGGCAGAGGAAATAATAGGTACTGGCCTCCCGTCCCTGCAAAGTATCTACATCAATCGAACTAGAAAACGGACACGAAAAATTATAGACGATCCCAGTCACCCTGCTCGCAGGTACCGTAAATTCCGGACTATAAGCCGCTACTTTTTTCCCAAATGTTCAACCCTGCGGCTTATCCAGTGAAGCGGCCAATTTATGTAATTTTTCTAGCGGCCGCTTATGATTTAGACCGGTGGAACATGTGCGTCGAGGACTTCAACTTCTTAGTTTATGCAAAAACTGTCAATATGACCAAGGATCTTTCAGATGGCGAGAAGACGCCTCTTACAGCGACAGTTATAGGGAGGAAGATGAGTACCGTATGCCAGGGGTTTAACAATTATGGTATGCTTATTTAACAGATAACGTATCTGCGTGGCGAGCGTATTCATAGTAGCGTGTTGGTACCTTTCAAAGGCAAGGTTTGGGATGAAAGTTATATTATTATTATTAAAGCTTTGAAAACTCTCTCGGTGTACAGTCTTTCTTTCTAAATATGTGTAACCATGTATAATATGTATTTGCAACTGTATAATTTTGTAATTTATTTATTTGTATTTATTTGAGACACATGCTGATTTTCACGGGCAAATAAGAAAGAAGGGGCGGAGCAAACGCAGGCTGATGGGAACTGGGGACGGGTAAAGGTGAGTGTTTGTGAACGCAGGAGACAATAGTGGATATATATTTTTCCCACCCTTGCCTTTGGAAATATACAATTTTTTTTTCCTTGGATTACTTTCAACGGGTACCCCGACTCTGCAGGTCTGCATCAAATAATAACCAGCTTGCTCTGCTCATTCCAAGTATCGGCCCGGAATTGCAGTACCCCCGGGAACGGTGCAATTATACACAGATTCTTGGCGCTTTGGCTAGAACCTTGACTCAGTTCCCTGGCTGGGAGCAAGTGTCTCGGCCTATTGGCTTTGAAATGTGTCATGACTCGACTGATAATAGATAATGGATAATTGCTTAAGGTTATAAAATATTAATTAATTATTAAATATTATCATTAATATTAGTACTTGGTTGGTTTGTACACATGGAGAGGACGGATGTACGTCAGCTGTTGTTTGCAGACGACACTGCTTTGGTGGCAGCAGGACTGAGTGCTGTGGTAGTAGAGTTTGATAGTAATGAATGAATGAATGAATGGTCTGCATTTATATAGCGCTTTTCAAGTCAATGAAGACCTCCCAAAGCGCTTTACAATGTGCTTTACACTTTTCCCTTTTACACACTAACTAACTGATAGCAGTGTAAGCCATGCAAGGCAACTACCTGCTATCAGGGGCATTAAGGATTCAGTGTCTTGCCCAAGTAAGACAAGAAAGCTTAAGGTAAATGCAGACAAGAGTTAGGGAATCAATTGTTAGAGATGTCGTGAAGTAGATGGATTAGAGACTGTTGAATGGTGTAAAGTTGCAGGAGGTGGATGGTTTTTAACTTTTGGGTGCACATCTTGCAGCAGGTGGTAGTATAGAGGAGGATGTGAAGAAGAGGATCAATGGTGCATGCAATAGGTGCGCTGAACAGATTGTTCAAATGTAGAGATCTGCGAACAGATGAAAAGCGAGGTTTGTATGAAGGTGTGGTGGTACCAACAGTGATGTATGGCTCAGAGATAGGTGATGTATGATAGTAAATGAGCGTAACAGGTTAAATGTCTTTGAAATTAGATGTTTCCATAGAATATTTGGAGTGACATAACAGGATAGGTTAAAGAATTAGGAAGTAAGGAGAATAACTGATGTGGTGAGAGAGCTTGCTAAGAGGGTTGATGAAAATCTGAGATGATTGGGACATATGAAAAAAATGGACTAAGGCCATTTGACTAAGAGTATCTAATGCAGAAGTGGTGGAAAATAGGTTGAGAGAAAGGCATAAATATTGTTTGATGCAGGGGGTGAAACGTACTCTTGATGTGAGATTGGTTATTTTAATGGATGCAAGCGTGTGTGCTAAGGATAGATGTGAATGGCGAAGGATAGTTAGAATGATTTAGATAGATAGATAGATAGATAGATAGATACTTTGTTCATCCCCGAAGGGAAATTCACATTTCCAGCAGCATCCCTGAGCTGAGAACAATCGAGAACTATTTTGACGCATATGATGCGGAGGGGGTAAACTATTGTATGCATTCGGGCCTTTCTCCTGATAAAAAGTTGCATGGAACAACCACTCACCCCGTGTTGTGCTGTGGGCTTGATGTTTGGTGTCAGGTTGGGAAGAGTGAAGTGGAATGAATGTAAGTGTGTTTTTGACTTTCGCCACTTCCCACTGGGGGGACATGGCTTCGATATGAAAATGTAAAACACAACATTAAAATTCAAGCATTTCAAGCACCTGTACAAAACTTGGTGGTAAGATTTAGGGATCCAGGTTTTGGGCAGTCGGGTGAAAAGAGGGGCAAGTGCTGTTGTGTGGTTTGTGATGGTGGGGGAAGATTCCTTTGCAACAATAATTGTCCATCATCCGATATCTCATCGGGTGACTTTTGTTGTTATTTTTACCAAGAACTAACAAGTAAAGCTAGGAGGACCGTTCAACTAGCGCCTGGAGCAAATATGTGACCCTATGAGTGAATGAAACCCTGTTGACAGAACAAGAGGTTACCTATTAATAGGTGAAAAGTTGAACCCATTAAGGTGGACGTCACAAGGACACCCCCAAGCTTTATCAGATTGCTGTAGTAGATGTCGTTTGGCCACTTCAGTCGCAAGTCAATGTCCTGATGAAAAGCAAAATAACATCACACAAATTACAAGGCGTCCCTTTGAAATCAATTATGAGTTTACATTGTAAAACTAAGCAGTTGCACTTACTCAGGGGCATCTTAATTATTTCGTTGCGCCCGGATAAGACTGTGCGGTACCCTATACTCCTGGAGCACAACCCACAGGGCTTCCCGAAGAACATGGTCGAATGCCTTCTCCAAGTCCCAAAAACACATTGAGGCCGGATGGGCAAACTCCCATTCACCCTCGAGAACCTTGCTGAGTGTGGAGAGCTGGTCCACTGTTCCACGGACCGTAAGAAAACCACACTGCTCCTCTTGAATCAAAGATTCGACTTCCTGACGGACCTTTCTCTCCAGCGTCCCCAATTAGACTACCAGGGAGACTAGAAGTGTAATTCTCATGTAGTTGGAACACACTCTCCAGTCCCCCTTCTTCAAAAGGGGAACCACCCCAGTCTGCCTGTCCAGAGGTGCTGTCCCAGATGTCCACGCGATGTTGCAGAGGCGTGTTAAACATGACATGCCCGTAACATCCACAGCCTTAATAAACTCCGGGCGGATCTCATAAACCCCTGAGGTCTTGACTTCAACCCCGGATATACAAGAGTGCACCTCGGAGAAGAGGTTGTCGGGATTGAGGAGGTCTTCGAAGTATTCTGCCCACAGACTCATATATGGTCGAGGTCAGCAGCGCCCTATCTCCACTATACAGTGTTGATGGCACACGGCTTTTCACCCCTGAGACGCCGGGTGGTGGACCAGAATTTCCCAGGTTTTTGCCTCAGCAACTGGTGAAGCCACACTACGCTTGGCCAGACAATAGTTGCAAGCTGCTCCCAGAATCCCAGAGGCCAGGAGGGCCCGATAAGACTCCTTCAGCTTGACGCCATCCCTTACCACCGGTGACCACCAATGGGTCTGAGGGTTCGATTAGCTGATCTACCCCCACTATCGGAGCAGACTCACCACCAGAGGTGCTGATCAGTTGACAAAACAGCCCCTCTCTTCACCCGAGTGTCCAAAACATGCGGCCGCAGGTCCTATGTAAGGACTACAGAGTCGATCATCGAATTGCAGCCTAGGGTGTCCTGGTGCCAAACCCACATAGACACCCTTATGTTTGAACATGGTGTTTGTTATGGACAAGCCAAGACGGGCAAAGAAGTCCAATATCAAGGCTATCCCCTCGTCTACTGGGGTAAACCCCAACGTACAGGCACTGAACCGTGGTGCAACTAATATGGCCACACCAGCTAGGCCCCACTCTAGAATGTAAGAGAGTCAACCCCTCTCAAGAGGACTGGTACCAGAGCACAAGCTGTATGTGGAGGTGAGTCCAACTATTTCTAGTCGGAACATCTCAACCTCACACCTCAACTAGGGATCCTTCCCCACCAGAGAGGTAACATTCCATGTCCCAAAAGCCCGTTTTTGTAGCCGGGGATCGGCGCACCAAGGACCCCTCCCTCGGCCGGTACCAGCTCTCCACGCACCTGACCCCTTTGGCCCCTCCAACAGGTGGTGAGCGCATGGTAGGAGGGACCCACTTCGCCCATTTAGGCTGCGCTTGGTTGGACACGGTGAGCGACGGCCCGGCCACCAGGCACTCGCCAGAGGACCCCACCTCCAGGCCTGGCTCCATAAGGGGCCCCGGTAACACACATCCGGGCGGGGAAAATCATGAACCAAAGTTATATGTCATCATAAGGGATCTGTGTTGGTGCTTTGTCACTTAAATTGCTCAAAAATAATCATTAATCATTTTTACTAGAAAATCACACTGGTGAGCAATTTTCAGAAAAGGTCTGCAGGCACTTCAACTGTTTGAGACCCCTGCTTAGAATTATATTTATTTGGTTTTAGAATCTAATTCAGTGGTTACCGAGTTGGCCAACATGTGGGGGTGAGTACTCACCATCAGAAATGGTCAAAAAAAGATTATTTCTGTCTCTAGTGTCGTTTATCACGGAGGAAGCAAAACCAGGGTTCTCCAACCTTTTTCAAGCGCCGAACTACTTTTTGTTACAAACTGGCACAAAGATAGTATGCAAACAAAATGTAAAACGCCAGCTCGATACCTAAAAATGTAGGAGGATAGCTAGTTAGCTGAGGTTTTACAGCTAAAGGCAAGTCAACAAAAAACACATTTGAAACCAAACAAAAATAACAAGAATGAAAGGCAATTTTAAACAAATGTTCATTTCTATTTTTTTTAAATCACATTTTGGTCTAGCTGAAAACTTTCCATCTGGAAAACATCACACCCTCCAATGTTTTGAACATGGAAAACAAGATATATTAAGGATGTTTACAGTATATTGTGGATCCTCAGTCCAAATTGGCAGATAACTACCAGCTATAGACCTTTTCTGCTACATTCATGAAGCATTCTTATGTTCTTTTTAGTTCAACAAATATAAATCTTATCAATGTGTTCGGAATTTTTAAGACTTTCTAAAATGGGATTTAATACATTTGAATGCCAATTAAGGCCTTTTTTTTTTTATAGAATAATGAATTTAATGCCTTTTAAGACATTAAGGATCGATGGGAACCCAGTAGCTACAAAGCTAAATAGGTAACCTGATAGCTAGCTTAAAAAAATGCACATTTTTTTCCTCCTTTGTTTTATAAAACGTATAAATTGGAATTTCGCTTTTTAAATTTCCTGTCAAATAAATCAATAAAAAGATGAATACATACAGACGTTTAATAGACAAATAGATTCTCGTTCTACTCTTTTAATTAATAGCTTACAAAGTTATCAATACTTGAATATGGAAGGCATTTGATTGCAAAAAAGCAAGCAAGCATAAAAACCTATTTCTGTGTGTTCCAACTCAGATTACTTAATGTTAGTAGCACTTGCAGTGATTCTTTAAAAAAAAATAAGTTTTGGACAAAACTTCAGAGTTTTACCCTTCAAGAGAGACAAAAACTGTCCATATTCTCCAAACGGTTGAAGTACAGCATTCAAATTGCTTGATTTGGATTTTAGGCAAATTTACAGGAACGTTAAGGGGTTAAGCCATTTTATCTGAAAGGGTGGGTCAGATCAAATAAAGCCATGTATTGGTTAATTTATCATAACCTCAAAATTATGGTTCGGATCGTTTTCATTTATGTTCACTTTTACCCATATATATTTCGAGAGTGGAATTTTTTGGACACAATGATACCTCATATCCAGGAAGTGTACGCACAGCTTGGATTACAGCAAGTGCAGCCAGATGTTGCAGGAATGAAATTCTCTGTCCAAGCCTGGAACACAACTTTATCTGGACACATAGCGTGAACATGGCACAACCCAGAGGGCTGAGCCAGCCATTTCTTCCTCGCCCTGCAATGGACGAGTAAATCAATCAACCGAGTTATTTTTTCTTTTTCACGGTTGGAACTTTTTCTTTGTGCGGGGGACTCATATTAAGGATTTCCTTAAACAATCATGGAACCAAACAGAGCAAATTCTATTAATTGTTTTCATTTGAAAAATTAAAAGAAAATTGAAATGATACATCACAGAGATTTAGGTGTCAGTGGTAGGCTACTCCAGTGGTCTTTGGGGGTCCCCTGGAGGCTTAAGATTGGTATCATCAAAGGTTTTAGACCAAGGGTTGGGAACCTATGGCTCACCAACCATATATGGCTCCAAAATAACATTTGTCTGTCGTGTTGTTGCATGGCATGGTGTGGCACTGGTTATGATCCGCATTAGACAACAGTGCCATCGAGTGGTCAAATATTAACACCTTCGGGCTTCATGTAACTGACGGGGGGTGTGGGGGGGGGGGGGGGGGGTGTTTGGGGTTTTTAAGGGTTATTGTTCTATCTTCGTTATTCATTATCCATTATCCGTTATCGGTCAGTTCATTATACGCTACAAAGCCTAGGAGCCGGTACACTTATTCTCAGCCAAAAGGCCAAGCTAAGGTCCTAGCCCTAAAGCCTTGCTGCGATCATTGCGAATGCACCGTTCCCGGAGGTACTGCAATACCGGGCCGATGCGTGGAGTGGACAGAGCAAGCTCTTATTCCATCTAGACAAATTTAAGTGCAGGGTTGGGTAGGGTAGGGTTACTTTAACTTGATTACTTTCAATTACTTTTGGATTACTCCAATACCAAATATGCTAATAAAAGACAAAAGAAACTAAATATGACTAAAATTACTAAATTTTGTGCAGGCTTGGGGAGTAAAGGAATACATGGAACGGCAAAAATGATGTTGGCAAGCCGTTTGGATTTATTTTCATTTTGTTTCGGTCGCATTTTATGTTAGTTTTGCCGGAGATCAAAGCCAGGAGAGAGAGCTTACCACGTGTTGTGAGTCATAATTTTATTCATATTTAGTTTATTTTGTCCACGGGATATTTAGCATATTTGGTATTGGAGTAATCCAAAAGTAATTGAAAGTAATCAAGTTAAAGTAACCCTACCCAACCCTGTTTAAGTGGTATATGTATTTATATGGGACACAGGTTCTAGCATTATTCTTATTTCATAGATTTGAAGCGAACTAAAATGCGCTGAAGAATTAGCTTGTCTGAAGAGCTGGTTTGGCGCTATTGTTTAATTCTGTCTTAAAATATAATGGTGTGGTTAACTCAAAAACGTTGTTAAACAGTTTTGCTTTTATGGCCCTTCAGGTCAAAAAGGTTCCCGACCGCTGTGTTGGACAAATGGGATTGTCAAAAATTTTTTTTAAGCGTACTTCACAATCATACTGACCTTTTCCCTGATTTTGTTGAGCTGCTACGACTATTAAACCAACATCTTCTGGTAAGTGCAGAATAAGTCTTGAAGGAGACAAAAAGGTTAAACAAGAGATTACAATTATGTAATTTAAGCAAAGAAAACAAAAGTGCAAAACTCAGTTTATTGTTTATCCTCAATTAGCGGACCGCGGTCTCACACACACCTCTCTGCGGACCCAGAGCAAATGGCACTTTATTAAACCATAAAAAAAAAAGCTTTTTGAAAATATGTTTTTGACCGTCGCCAATCTATTGCCATGCGCTACTATTGTATCATCAAATTCATGTTACCACGTTTCTACGTACAGTGCGAGTGTGAAAGAGCGAGAGTGGCAGAGAGAAAGTTGTGCTTCGTGAGACAGACGTTTTTATCAGTCGTAGTATACACTTACACAATAATACTAACAATAAATCATTGTTATTGTTATTGTACTTGCAGGTGGCAAAATGGAGGCATTTGACATTTCATTCCTCATTAAAAAGGCAGTTCAGTTTTCGCTGGTGACACCAGTGAAATTTACACCCAAGTACAAATTGACCTTTTGTTGTAATTTTCCATGAACCAAAACGTAACAATCAGTGCTAAAAAATGATTGTATTTGATCACAAACATGCTCAATAAAGTAACATAAGTCATAGACTTTCTGGACTAGTTTACAGGCTGGGGGCATCGTTGCTGTCATGCACTTTCCGGACAAATTTTCAACATGTTACCTAGTGTTTACTATGTTTGTGTACTGTAATGCTAAATGTAATTCACCCTGGTCATCCTGAAAGGGGGATACCACTTGTGAGGTCCCTTCTCAAGGTTTCTCTTTTTCCTCACGCTGAGGTTTTTGAGTCGTTTCTTGCCCGCATGTTGGTTTAAGATCAGGTAATTGTGTCATTGTAATACTGTGCAGTCCTTTGAGACATTTTTGTGATTAAGGGCTATATAAATAAATTTGACTTGACTTGACAAACAGTTAAAAAAAAAAAACAATTAGGGCTGCAGCTAACAGCGATTATTTTTTCGATTAATCTGATAACAAAAACAACATGTTATTAATATCCTTTTCTTTATTCAAAAATTTAAATATTAATGACGAATAACAAAATAGTGCACACAACAGAATATTCTACAATATTAAACAATAAAAAAAGTGTTTGTCAAATTAAAAACAAAATACAAACAAATGTATGCTATACAACTGCAAATATCTCCTTTTTTATAAAGGGCAAAAAAATAACATTTTGGTTGTTTAAGGGACATTAGCTTTTGGAACAATAAATCATGAAAACCCAGTGACACATGTCAATATTTACATTCTAAGTGTCAACTTACCAGTAAACAAATACATTAAAATCAATTGTATACACCTGCAAATGTATAGAATATACTTAAAAAAAACACAGTAACATCATTTGCAACATTAAAAAGCAAAAGGTAACCACTATCACCTTTGCTCACTAACTCACTTATTCTTCTTTCTTTGAGAACTTTGCATTGCAATGTAAGGTTTACAATAATCTGTGCAGCCCTTTGAGACTCTTGTGATAAACATGACAATACAAAAATATGAACATGTCAATGAGGATCTCAGTGATGACAGATGTTTGCTGTGGGGTGCATGATGTCTATCTCATCATGAAGCTTGTCATTGTTTGCTGTTGTCTAGTGAGAGAAGAACATATGGTATAAGTATTATTATGGCACAATTTACATAGACACAATAATCACTCCAACGTTGCCAGAAAAGTAAAACTTGATGTTAACCTCAACTTATTAACACCATTGTGTGCAAAGTGAGCTTTTATAAAGCATAATTAAACATTTAAGCCTACTCCCTTTGGGCACATGTTTTTGATAATTTTGTATTGTTCAGATTTTTTTCGTGTGTTTGGTCCGAATAATTGGTTACTGGAAAAAAAAAAAAGTAATTCGCTCACACACACTTTGCTGTTTCTCTTAAGCATCAAACAAACGCTATCACAGCAGGGCGTCCAGAAACTTGTTACAGTTTTCACTGAATCACTTTGCCATAAAATTAAAACTTGATGTTTAATTGTACCACCGTTGTGTGAATGTTGAGTTTTTTTATTTAAAGCACAATTAAACACTGCTTAAGAGGATTTAACTGAAATAAAAAGTATACACGCATGCAGTAATTAATCAGCTAAAAAGCAAATGCTAACATCAGCTTGCTACCAGAGACGACAGTTACATATCCACTTTTAAAAGCGCAAAAAAAAAAAAAAAAAAAAAAATTAGTGACTTACCCTTCTTCTTAGCCCCCTTCTTCCTCATTGGTGAGTCCATGTTTTGGTTTTGATTGCTGCCTCACCCTCATGGTGCTCCCAAGCCATATCACTTCTGCAAAGCTGGCAAGTGACACACTTAATTGTGCTCCTACACTTTCGTGTACTTTGGCTCAACTTTTTTCTCTGTGTCAGTCATTTTTCATGTGTTGAATTGACTGCAGCCTTTAAAAATAGCACCCTAATTTGCACTCTACCTCGCTCTGTTATGCTCGCCGACTCAAAAAATTAAAAAAAAAGCGGGATAGACTGGAAAAATGTGATGGTGAAAATGAAGGCGGAAATGAAAATGACCCAACACTGAGTGCTGTCCAAATGTCCTTATGAAGGTACAGGTTAAGCAGGGACAGGTGTGGGGTGATTGGACATACTGGTACCAGTTACAAACGAATTAGGCGGCATCTTTGATGTCAAACAGGTGAGACATTAGCATGAAGCCTTACCTGGAACCTTGTCAAATTTGGTCACAATCCAAATACCTAAATATTGCATTCTACACATTTTCCCAAGGGTAGGTATAGGCATTTCCAAAAGTGGCCATTTGGGGGCGACCAGTTGACAAAACTAAAACCTTTGCAAATTTGTATTTTACCTTGGCCATTTTTAGACATTGTAAAATAGTTGTATGTATAACTTTTCTTTACAGAAGTCAAATCAACGATTTTCCACAATTGCACGTAGGAATGGCGCGTAAAAATAAATCACAAATTTGTTGGTGTAAGTTTAATTTCGGCTCTTATTTGAATACACGTCGAAAAATCTAATGCATTTATGTTGGTAATTTCATTGGCTAACCAATGTGTCAATCATCATTCTAATTGGTTACTACTAGCTAAAGATATTCAAACCTACTGGAGGCGATATGCCTATTATCAAACAGTCTGTATAGGGTAATACGGGTTGTGGACCGTGAAAAAAGCTATTGGCCCAAATTGGTGTCAATCGAAATGTCAGTGGCTAACTACAAAATTGCAAATACTTTTGAAAGGGTAGTTATGGAGCAAAACAAACGAATTACAAGGATTGTCGTACGAAGCAGATGTGCTTTTAAGCTGATTTAAATAATCTGTCGGCGATATAAAGTAAATATTTTACACGTTGGATACTCTGGATTGTCCTGAATGTAACTAAGCCCTTTTTCGTGACACCAGTCAGACGAGGTGGGGAGTTCCTGGCCCGCCCAAGGGGGAGGGGCCAGTGCCCCGTCGTGTCAAAAAGACGGAAGACGGAATACGGAAGAGAGACAGGAGCAGAGACGAGAGATGGGAGGCTCGACGAAGACTAATTTGACGATAATCCGACTAAATTCGATGGAATTCACTTAAAAAATACTTTAAGAAAATAAATCTGCCCCCGTCTGGGAAACCCTGTCTCTTGTCAATATTTTTCCCTAAAATTAAGAAACGAGCATGCATTGTTAGGAGAATAAAGTTTGTGTTTGGTTAATGGAGTCAGATAACTAATTCGAACAATTTGCCACATTAGTAATATAGTTTTTTATAGTTTTTTACCTAACAGGTGAGTTACGCTGGCTTTGTTTTCGGCAAGGCGGGGCTGTTCGGATGGAATGCGGTGGGTGTGGTGTTGATAATGCATAAAGATTCAGTTTGCAAAAATATGCAATGAAATGAATTGAAAATGAAATTATCTGCATTTATATAGCGCTTTTCAAGTCAATACTTCCCAAAGCGCTTTACAGTGTGCTTCACATTTCCCAATAGCGGCCGTGCAGCCATGTAAGGGGTTAACCTGCTTATTGGGGGTATTGGGGGTTCATTGTCTTACCCAAGGACACTTCGACATGTAACACAGAGGAGCCGGGATTCGAACTGCGATCTCTTGATCTACCTCCTGAGCCACTGCCGCCCCAAATTTACAACAAAACTAAACATCAAAGTCAGTACTTCAAAAGAGGGATCTAATGTATTATTTTTTACTCTGTTCTGATAAGAAAAAATACTTTAGAAATACTACAAAAATAGTATTAGAGAAATATTAAAAGGTAAATTCTACAAAAATCCAACTACAAAGACACTAGCATGGATATACTTCAAAATACTTCCACAGAAATACTACAAAAATAGTACTATAGTAGTACTTTGATACAAAATGAATGCTGCAAAAATATTACCACAAATATTACAAAAATACTGTTACATAAATATTACGACAGAAATCCTACGAAAACACTGCCACAAAAAATATTACGACAGAAAAACTACAAAAGTACAACTACAGTTATACAGTGGAACCTCGGTTCTCGACCATAATTTGTTCCATTTCT
Organism: Urocampus carinirostris; assembly: GCF_059441175.1. Lineage (NCBI taxonomy): Eukaryota > Metazoa > Chordata > Actinopteri > Syngnathiformes > Syngnathidae > Urocampus > Urocampus carinirostris. The sequence continues at coordinate 34,256,031 of NC_142365.1, forward strand.
TTGAACGAAAACCGATTTGTACGATCACCGAAGTCGTTTTTTCCCATTAAAAGTATTGTAAAATCATTTTAATCCGTTCCAACACCCTAAATTTTCACAACGAACGTAAACATGAAGCTAACTCAGGCTAATCGTACGTTCGCGTTAGCGTAATCTTCCGTACGAAAGATTACGCTAACATGAACGTGTAAAAATAAAAAAATCAGGTCGTTTACACGTCATTTAGCACCCGAGTCTCCACAACAAGTGGTGAGCGGTTAAAGGATAAAGAAAAGAATTATGAATAGGATTTCTTACCGGTCGGCAAAAGCCATGCTCTATTCCTGAAAGAAGGGAAACTCGCACACCTTCATATTTTGCTATTATTTCTTTCTTAAATGCAATAGTTGTACGCACTACTCCTCTTTTTGCACCTGTAGCAACTTTGCTTCTTGCACCAACCTTCTTCCGAGGCATAATTAGGGGTTGAAACACTCTCTTCACCGCTTTTTGAAACGAAAGCAGAAAAGGAGTGCGCGTTGCCGTGACAACAGTTCTTCACGAGGGGTGGGGGCAATCTAAACTCGTTCGCCGCTCAGCATCGCCCCCTAGCGTACCGGCGTTCGAACTCCGATTTTTTGAACGAAAAGCGAAGAAAGAATTTCTCGAAATTTTTGGTCGAGAACCGATTTGTTTGAACTGAGAAGCGTTCGAAAACCGAGGTTCCACTGTACTACAAAAACACAACATATATGCTAAGAAAAAAATACTATAAAATTCATCAAAAACCCCGTAGAAGTACTAGAAAATAAAAGTACAGTAAAAATACTATAAAATACTAAAAATAAATCAGACTGCAGAAATACTACAAAAATACCCCCAAAAATTCAGTAATATTACAAGAATACAGGCTGGTTACGCCACCACCAAACATCCCTCTCTTCACATTAGCTAGTGAAGGGTCATTACTGAATAGAGTTGTTCACGCCAGAGTTTGCCTCATTTGCAGATCAATGGTTGACTAATCCAGTCAGTTGGCTATCCTTTAGGAATTCTATGTAGGAAAGCTCAAATGGCTTGGCTGTGGTACTTCTAGTGTAAAGGAAAGTAAGAGGGTTCATCACAAGGTGCAAGTCTTCTATCAGTACCAAAACTAGACGGGTCAGACTCAACTTTGCCCAAAAATACACTTCAACAAGCCAGCCCAGTTATGGAAAAGTCTTCCACCGACAGGAAGGACAAAGATGAACCTGGAGCAGAATGATGAACAAAGAAAGTTTGGAGAACAAAGGGAACAGCACATGTCACAAAGCACAATAAACAATGACAATAAAGGTATATTCTATTCTATTCTATTCTACACCATATGTGAAACATGGTGAAGGCAATGTGATGGCACAGGCATGCATGGGTCACTTATGTTCATTGATGACATTACAACAGATATAGGTAAACTAATTGATTTCATTCTCGATAATTGCGATTCTACAAGTATTTCGATTTGATAAAACTGAGGACTGCAATTTAGTTATCTTTCCTAGAAAACAAGCACCCTTAATCATACGCTTCTATGACAAACCAGGAATGATGTTTAAACAATGCATATCAGTCTGTGTCTGTCAGTCTGGAAGCTGACATTTATTTTCACAGTGGGTGTTTAATGTTTATATCGGCATAATGGCGCAAAAGATGTGCGGTCATGTTCTTCATCTTACCACAGTGGGATACGGGTCTGAGACAAAGTTTACAGACAGTTTGGGTCACGTCTAGCTCAGTCTTCCTGGGATTTGTATAAAAAACAAAGAGTGTCCTTACTTTGTATTTAAAATTTATGGGCGCTGGCCTTAGTTCTTGAATGAATGGAAGGGTGTTGTGAAAGGATAGTGGGATGTTTGGGCGCATTCTAAGGGATGGGCAGGGCACCTGTATGATGTGGCAGGGGTAAACCAGTGAAAGTTGTCGAGCCCTGCTGTTGAACAAAAGAGTGTGGTGTGTCACCCGGAACTGAGTGACATGGCCGCTTTCTTGTGTCCCGTTTCATCTCCAGCTTCCTGCCGGTGGGACATGCCCGGAACACCTCCCGACGGAGGCATCCTTATCAGATGCCCGAGCTACCTCAACTGGCTCCTCTCAATGAGTCCCGAATGACTGAGCTTCTCACCTCAACTCTAAAGGAAAACCCAGACACCCTACGGAGAAAATTCATTTCGACCAACTTGTATCCGGGATTGTGTTCTTTCGGTCATAACCCAAAGTTCATGACCGTAGGTGGGGGTAGGAACGTAGATCAACCGGTAGACCGAGAGCTTTGCCTTTTGGCTCAGCTCCCTCTTCACCACGACGGACCGGTAAAGGGTCCGAATGACGGGAGACGCTGCACCGACCCGTCTGTCGATCTCCCGTTCCATCCTACCCTCACTCGTGAACAAGACCCCAAGATACTTGAACTGCTCCACTTGGGGCAAGATATCATCCCCAACCCGAAAGGGGGCATGCCACACTTTTCTGGCTGAGTACCATAGTCTAGGACTAAGAGGTGCTGGCCGCTCCACACTCGGCTGTGAATCGCTCCAGCGAGAGCTGAAGATCACGGCTTGAGGAAGCCAAGAGCACCACGTCATCTGCAAAAAGCAGTGACGCAATGCTGAGGCCCCCAAACCGGACTCCATCCCCACCAAGGCTGCGCCTAGAAATTCTGTCCATAAAAGTTATGAACTGAATCGGTGAGGGCAGCCCTGGGGGAGTCCATCCTTCACCGGGAACGAATCCGACTTACTGCCGGCAATGCGGACCAAACTCTGGCACCGGGCATACAGGGACCGCACAGCCCAGATAAGACTGCGCGGTACCCCATACTCCCGAAGCACTCGCCACAGGGCCTCCCGAGGAACACGGTGGAATACCTTCTCCAAGTCCACAAAACAGATGCACCCTCAAGGACCCTGCAGAGGGTATAGAGCTGGTCCAGTGTTGAACGGCCGGGGTGAAGACCACACTGTTCCTCCTGAATCTTGAGATTCGACTTCATGGCGGACCCTCCTCTCCAGTACCCCTGAATAGACCTTACCAGGGAGGCTGAGAAGTGTGATTCCCCTGTAGTTGGAACACACTCTCCGGTGCCCCTTCTTAAAGAGGGGAACCACCACCAGAGTCTGCCAGTCCAAAGGCATTGTACCCGATGTCCACGTGATGTTGCAGAGGCTTGTCAGCCATGGCACGCCCACAACATCCAGCTCCCTAATGAACTCCGGGCCGATCTCATTGACCCCTGGGGTCTTGCCACCAAGGACCACCTCAGTGACTTCAACCCCAGAGATACGAGAGCCCAACTCAGAGTCCTCCAGCTTTGCTTCCCCAGAGGAAGACGTGTCGGTGGGATTGAGATCTTCGGAGTACTCCGATTCACAACATCCCGGGTTGAGGTCAGCAGCACCCCATCGCCACTATACACAGTGTCGATGACACAACGCCACCCCCCCCCTACCCCCAAGACATCGAATAGTAGATCCAGAATTTTCTCGAAGCCGTTCGGAAGTCGGCTTCCATGGCCTCGCCAGACTCCTCCCATGCCCGAGTTTTTGCATCGGCAACCGCCGAAGCTGCATTCCGCTTGGCCAGCCGATACCTGCCAGCTGCTTCCAGAGTCCCACAGGCCAGGAAGGCCCGATAAGACTCCTTCAGCTGGACGGCATCCCTCACAGCTGGTGACCACCAACGGGTCTGAGGGTTGCCGTTGCGGCAGGCACCGACTACCTTACGGCCACAGCTCCGATCAGCCGCCTCGACAATGGAGGCACGGAACTTAACTCAACTCGGACTCAATGTCCCCCACCTCCCTTGGGACATGGGCAAAGTTCTGCCGGAGGTGTTAATTGAAACTTCCTCTGACAGGAGATTCTGCTAGCTGTTCCCAACAGACCCTCACAACACGCTTGGGTCTGCCGGGTCGGACCGGCATCTTCCCCCACCATCGGAGCCAACTCACCACCTTGGTGATCAGTTGACAGCTTCGCCCCGTTCTTCACCCGAGTGTCCAGAACATGCGGCCGACAAAACGACGACAAAGTCTATAGACTTTGTGTAGACTAGCCAAAATATGTTACTAAAGTACTGTTACCTCAGAATAAAATGACTTGAATAGAAGTAAAAGTAGTCATCGAAATATTTACCTGCGCAAAAGTACTGAGTAACTGTTGAAATGTCTTATATATTGTTTTTCAAAAATCATAACAAAGAAGAGAAAATGAAATAATACATGTTATTGGGGGGGGTCCACTTTCATGTATTAGCAATAATAATGTAACATTATGCACAAAATGAATTTACAATTTAGAAAAACGAAACAAAACAATATTCTACCAGAAGATGTTGCTGTTTTGTGCAACTGATTTAAACTTTGACCTTCTTTATACAAGTAATTTTAGTGACAACTTCAAGCAACTCGATATCTCTGAAAAACACACAACAAAATGTTGACTATTTAGTGCAACAGCAAATAAACTATGTAATACGAGAATAAACTTTACATTTGTAATGTAAAACACTCATCCATCCATTATCTTCCGCTTATCCGGGGTCAGGACGCGGGGGCAGCAGCCTTAACAGGGAAGCCGAGACCTTCCTATCACCAGCCACTTCTTCCATCTTATCCGACGGGATCCCGAGGCGTTCCCAGGGCAGTCTAGAGACATAGTCTCTCCAGCGTGTCCTTAACCGTCCCCAGGGCCTCCTGCCGGAGGGACATGCCCGGAACACCTCCCGGGGGAGGTGTCCAAGAGGCATCCTTATCAGATGCCTGAGCCACCTCAACTGGCTCGGAGGAGCAGTGTCTCTACATAGACTCCTAGATGACTGAGCTTCTCACCCCAGCCACCCTGCTGAGGAAACGCATTTCAGCCACTTGTATCCGGGATCGCGTTCTTTCGGTTATAACCCAAAATTCATGACCATAAGTGAGGATAGGAACGTAGATCGACAGGTAAATCGAGAGCTTCCTTTCTCAGCTTCACTACGATGGACCGGTACAGGGTACGCATGACGGCAGACGCTGCACCGACCCATCTGTCGGTATCCCGTCCCATCCTACCCTCACTCATGAACAAGACCTTAAGATAGAATAGAATATACTGGACTGTCTCAGAAAATTAGAATATTGTGATAAAGTTCTTTATTTTCTGTAATGCAATTAAAAAAACAAAAATGTCATACATTCTGGATTCATTACACATCAACTGAACTATTTCAAGCCTTTTATTATTTGAATATTGCTGATTTTGGCTTACAGCTGAAAAAAACTCAAAAATCCTATCTCAAAATATTAGAATACTTCCTCAGACCAAGTAAAAAAATAATTTTATAACAGCAAAACTAAATCAAACATTTGAAAATGTCCATTGATGCACTCAGTACTTGGTTGGGAATCCTTTTGCACGGATTACTGCATCAATCCGGCGTGGCATGGAGGCAATCAGCCTGTGGCATTGCTGAGGTGTTATTGATGCCCAGGATGCTTCGATAGCGGCCTTCAGCTCATTTGCATTTGCGGCTCTTCTTCACAAAGGCTGCGGTCATCTCTCTTGGTTGTGCAGCGTTTCCGGCCACATTTTTCCCTTCCAACAGACTTTTTGTGGATATGCTTTGAAACTGCACTCTGTGAACAGCCTGCTCTTTGAGAAATTTCTTTTTGTGTCTTACCCTCCTGATGGAGGGTATCAATGATGGTCCTCTGGACAGCAGACAGATCAGCAGTCTTCCCCATACTTGTGATTTAGTTTACTGAACCAAGCTGAGTGTTTTTAAGGCTCAGGAAACCCTCGCAAGGTGTTTCGAGTTAATTAGATGATTCAGGTGATTAGTTGAATAGCCTACTTGTATACTTTTTCATGATATTCTAATATTTTGAGATAGGATTTTTGAGTTTTCTTAAGCTGTAAGCCAAATTCAGCAATATTCAAATAATAAAAGGCTTGAAATAGTTCAGTTGATGTGTAATGAATCCAGAATGTATGACATTTTTGTTTTTTTAATTGCATTACAGAAAATAAAGAACTTTATCAAAATATTCTAATTTTCTGAGACAGTCCAGTAGAATTAGAATTAGAATATACCTTTATTGTCATTGTTACAATATGGGTTGAATACATTGTGACAACGAAATCGGACGTGGCACTCCAATTACACATTTTGACTGTAAAGATAAAAGATAGAAGGATTAAAAAAATTTGGATATATATAAACACGAAATATTTAAACAAGAAAGTGTGGGCATGTAAAAGCAGAAGATATATTGGGTGTTCACTTACAAAGGATCGTAGTAGTGCAATATGCGGTAGTGCAAATAGGCAACATTGCGCAAAGCAAGCATTGGCATGAATACAATTTTACATCTGTATGAGGTGTGTGTTTGCATTGGTATTTCTCCTTAAAGAGTTTTCAGTTTTTTGTGCAGTGTGTATTTAGAGTGGTGATGCTATGGGGAAAAAAACTCTGAGTATGTTTGTTTTTGTTCAAAGAGGTGTCAGGGGTGAGAAGAGTCCTCAATGTTTTCTACTCTGCTTAAAGTAGTGAGAGCAGGCAATATCCTCCAAACTGGGCAGAGAGCAACCAATAATTCTCTGGGCTGTGTTGATGACCCTCTGGAGTATTTTCCTGTCTGCTGCCATGCACCCAGCATATCACACCGTAATGCAGTATGCAAGAATGCTCTCCACTGTGACTAGAAGGACACCAGCAGCTGCTGTTCCAGATAATTTTTCCTGAGCACACTCAGGAAATGGAGCCGCTGCTGGGCCTTCCCTGGTGTTTGCAGACCAGGAGAGGTTGTCGGAGATGTGCACACCCAGGAATTTGAAAGACTGGGCTCTTTCTGCACAGTCTCCATTTATAATGAATGGTTCCGGGTTCTTGCTTTTCCTCCTGAAGATACTGGAACTCTTCCACTTTGGGCAGATGAGAATCCAACACGGAAGGAGCATCCCAACCTTTTCCAGCAATGGTCATGGTCTCGGACTTAGAAATGCTGGTCTACATCACTCAATCACACTGGAGTTAAGAGTGAACCGCACGGTCCACTATAGAGACAGACTGACGAATATGTACATACTTATGTAACACCTTTCATGTAGCCTAATGTAGTGGAGTAAGAGTCCACCTTCTCCACAAATCTGCTCAAGTAAATGTAACGGAGTAAATGTAATTCGTCAATTCGCTGAACGGGGCAGCCGTTTCAGCAACACGCCGCCTTTAACACCAGGACGTCTGATTCATCTGGATTGCCAACTTGATGTATGCCATGTGTCAGGCGGTGGACATACTGAACATTTGTGAAATTGTTCACATAATCACATGCTTAAAATTTCTCATTTATGAGAGACCAATGAATCTAACCGTGTGAAATATTTATTCCAAAACAAATGATAATACACAAATGCAAAGTTTTAGGGCTGTGAACTGGTAGTCTTCAAATGGCCACTTTTGGAAACACCTAGACCTACCATTAGAATCATGTGTAAAATACAATGTTTAGTTTTTCAGATTGTAACCAAATTTGACAAGGTACTAGGTCAAGCGTCAAGCTCTTGTTTCGATTGTTTTTCAGCTAAGATGCCCATGCTACACTCATATGCAGGAATCTGATCGCACGTAACATTCAGGCGACAATAAAAACCTTCTATTTCTGTCTATTCTAACTCAGGTTACTCAATGTAGCTAGCACTTAGAGTAAATTTTTTCAGTTTGGGACGATTCACCCCTCATTATTATATGATGCAAACTTGCAAATTAGTCTTGTAATAAATAATATTGCAAACAATCCTAAACCTTTTGAAGTGCTCTTATTACAGACCAAAATTAATATGGATTTGTCTTACTCACTGAAAATATTTTTGGGGACGTATTGAATGAAGACAGGATGAGCTACCAAAGTACTTCCGGCGCCGTCGCGAATGGCAGCCACTCCAGCAAGCTCCCATGTTATTTTCGCTACTTTTGCGATTTATTGTTTTGTTTTTGCTTATATCTTCAGTGTTTGCCTTGCCTTGCAGCACTTTGGATTACTTTCTATTCTATGGATATGGGTTAAATGCGTTGATTCAAGGAATCAACTTCTCTACCTGAAGAATTCGAGCCGGCGTGGTTCCCCTTTTACCTGACGAGGTGAGGCAGCCCTATCGGGGGAGCAGAGCCGGTGCTAAGGTAAAGGCTAAGCGGCTAGCGGCGAAATAAGCCCTCGGTACCGTCCATAATCATGGGGAATGTCAACCAAATAAGATCGACGAACTGGCTGTGCTTGTGAAAGACATCAAAGCATACAGAGAGTGCAGTTTGCTTTGCTTTACGGAAATGTGGCTCACGTCTAGCATCCCGGACGCTAACGTCGAGCTAACCGGCTTCTGTGCTATTGGAGCAGATAGAGACGCAAAAGCCTGCGGGAAACGCAAAAGAGGCGGACTTGCCATCTACGTGAACACGAGGTGGTGTAACCCCGGGTATGAAAACACAAAGATTTCTATCTGCTGCCGTGATGTCGAACTTTTGGCCGTAAGTTTGCGTTCCTATTACTTGCCCAGAGAGTTTGGACACGCCATTGCTGTTATTGTTTACATCCCACAGCGCTGATGCGGAAGTAGCGTGTAACGTCATCCACTCCGCTGTGGCCAAGCTACAAACACAACACCCGGAGGCCGCCATGTTAATCTCTGGGGACTTCAATCACGTGACTCTTGATACAACACTGCCCTTTTTCATCCAGTATGTGGACTGCAAGACCAGGGGAAATAGTACTATAGATCTTATGTATGCGAACATCAAGGACGCATACAGTGCTACGCCACTGCCTGCCCTTGGGAAAGGAGACCACAACCTCATTCTGCTTAAACCTCATTATAAACCACAAGTGAGGAGGCTGCCAACAACCACACGCTCTTTCAGGAAATGGTCTACTGAGGCAGAGCAGGCTCTGAGAGACTGCTTTGGACGTACGGACTGGGATGTCCTGCTAGGGTCCAGCAGTGGGGACATTGAAGAGGTGGCAAACTTCACCACTGACTACATTAACTTCTGTATGGACAATGTTGTTCCTATAAAAACTGTACGCTGTATGCCAACAACAAGCCCTGGATCACGAGCACATCAAGTGCCCTCTGAACCAAAAAAAGAGGGCCTTTAAAGATGGTGATCAGCAGGAGCTAAAACGAGTACAGAGGGAGCTCAGAGTCCAGCTCCGGGAAGGAAAGGAGCAATACAGGAGGAAGTTGGAGAAAAAGCTGCAGAACAACAGCATGAAGGTGTGGGAAGGGATGAAAACAATTACTGGCTGCAGCACCAAGCAGGGTGTGGCTGTGAACGTAGATGTAGTGAGGGTCAACCAGTTGAACAACTTTCCATCACCCCAACTCATCCTCACCCCAGAGTACTGCAGCTGTCACTCCCCCTCTGGACACTAGTACGGAAGACATCCCCGCACTCAAGATAACTGCAGCCCAGGTGTGTGGAAAGCTGAGGAGGCTGCGAACCAGCAAGGCAGCTCGTCCAGATGGAGTACCCCCCCGACTGCTGAAGGCCTGTGCATTGGAGCTGGGAGACCCTCTACTGCGCCTTGAACAGAGGAGGGTCCCTCAGCTGTGGAAAACATCCTGCATCATCCCAGTCCCAAAGAAATCAAGACCTGAAGAACTCAACGACTTCAGGCCGGTCGCCCTGACATCACATGTGATGAAAATCATGGAGCGGTTGCTGCTGTACCACCTGAGGCTACAGGTCTGTCATGCCATTGACCCTCTGCAATTTGCTTACCAGGAGAAGGTGGGAGTGGAGGATGCTATAGTCTACATGCTACACCGATCCCTCTCTCCCCTGGATAGGGCTAAGGGGGCTGTGAGGCTTACATTTTTGGACTTCTCCAGTGCCTTCAATACCATACAGCCTCTGCTACTGAGTAGGAAACTGACAGAGATGGGAGTTAGGTCACACCTTGTAGAATGGATTACGGTCTACCTGACAGGCAGACCCCAGTATGTGAAACAGGGGGGCTGTACATCGGACACTGTGGTTAGCAGCACAGGATCTCCGCAGGGGACCGTGCTCTCTCCGTTCCTATTCACTCTGTATACATCGGACTTTCAGTACAGCTCTGAGTCCTGCCGTGGGCAAAAGTTTGCTGATGACACTGCGATCGTGGGATGTATCAGAAGTGGGCAGGAGGAAGAGTACAGGAAATTGATTCAGGACTTTGTCCAATGGAGCTATGCAAACCACCTGCACCTGAACACCACCAAGACCAGGGAGATGGTGGTGGACTTCAGGAGAACTAAAACTCACCCGGTTCCTGTAACCATCAAAGGAGAAGGTGTGGAATTTGTCCAGACCTACAAATACCTGGGTGTGCAGCTGGACAACAAACTGGACTGGACTGCCAACACAGAAGCTCTATGTAGGAAAGGTCAAAGCCGACTTTACTTAACATCTGCAAAAAGCTCCCAAAAATATTCAATGAGACAGTTGTGGCAAGCGCCTTCTTCTATGCGGCAGCGTGTTGGGAAGGCAGCGTCATGAAGAAGGATGCCTCTCGTCTCAATAAACTGGCGAGGAAAGCGAGCTCTGTTGTGGGCACAGAGCTCGACAGTCTGACAACAGTAGCTGAGAGACGGGCACTGAAAAAGCTGCGGTCAATCATGGACAATTCATCACATCCAATACACAGCATTATCTCCAGACAGAAGAACAGCTTCAGCGACAGACTGCTGTCACTGTCTTGTACCTCGGACAGACTGAAGAGATCTTTTCTTCCTCATGCCATAAGGCTCTTTAACTCCACCCGCCAGAGTAAAGGCCCACATTAAACCACACCCCCTACATTGCATACTACCGTACTTTTATTGCAGTGTGTATTTTATGTAGCACTATTTAAATACTCTATACAACACGCTACAGTGGGTATTAGCACGTCACATTGGGTATTTGTATATTGTATTCCTTTTGATTTATTATTGTATTGTTCTCAGCGAAGGGATGCTGCTGGAAATGTGAATTTCCCTGCGGGGATGAATAATGTATCTATCCATCTATCTACCTCTAATGAAAAATGTCTACCAAGTAAGAAGCACTGCCTCCTTTGTGAATGTGATGTTATACAGGTGAGTAAATCAGAACGGTTCCATACTATCCAGAGTCTCTACGAAATACAAAACACTCAGTAAACATGTTCAAGGTTTGAAAATCGTCTTACCCGTCAACAACGTCCATAGTAGATGAAACTACATCGGCATACAGCAAGGTATGCCCCAGATGAACGGTCGTCAGGTTTTTACAGTAGACATCCATACTGAACTTATTCCCGGTCTGTGAATCAGGACAATCAGTAAGGAGTGAAAGAGAGCCATATTGTTGAAAAGCATCATCTTCATGCTTGGTACTGGATACTATCCTGAGGGAGGCCTTTCTGACAAAGCCGACATCATCTGCATGTGCATACAGACACTGAAGAAACTTTTCTTTAGCCTCCTGTAAAAGAAAGAGGATCACGCCTTGTATAAGAATCTACAGTCAGGGTTCATACACCTTTTTTATTGCCAAATTCAAGCACTTTTGAACGCAATTTTTTCAAATTTTTGCAATACTGTGGGGGGTCCTGGCAGCAACGGCCTGGCTATTCGGGTGGTTGTGGAAAGTAGAAGCAAGAAGGGAGAGGACCCATCTGAGCATACCAGGCAGAGGACTGGAGGATGCTGCTTGGGAGGGTGGGAAGAAATCCCACTTGAGAAGACAGAGCTGTGACCCTGCACAATAGTATTGCCCTATACGCATTGGTTAACTGCTGTTAAAAGTGTCGATAAAAATTGTTCAAATCTCAAATTATTAGAATATGATATAATGAAATTGTGAATGTATTTAATTGCTGTTAAAAGTGTCGACAAAAAATGTTCAAACCTCATATTGTTAGAAAATGATATAATGAAATTGTGAATATGTTTAATTGCTGTTAAAAGTGTCGATAAAAATTGTTCAAACCTCATATTGTTTATTTGCTGTTAAAAGTGTCAATAAAATTGTTCAAACCAAATAAACGAAAGGCTGTGTCATTTAAAAATAACAACTCAACAGCCCATCTTGTCACCATTGTTCTGTAAATCAAGTCAAGTCAAATTTATTTAGATAGCCCTTAATCACAAAAATGTTTCAAAGGACTGCACAGGATTACAATCACACCATCGCCTAATCTTAAACCAACATGCGGGCAAGGAAAAACTCAAAACCTCTGCGTGAGGAAAAAAGGAATCTTGAGAAGGGGCCTCACAAGTGGTAATCCCCCTTCCAGGATGACCAGGGTGGAATAGATTTAGCACTGGGTAACAGTACACAAACACAGTAAACATTAATTAAAGAAAACACTAGGTAACATGTTAAAATTTGTCCGTAAAGTGCATTACAGCAACGACGCCTCAAGCCTGAAAAATAGTCCATGACAGTAACGACGCAGCTTCCCATCTCTGCCGGTTGGTCAATGCAGGCGTTGACATGCTTCAGGTCAGACGCTGGTCCGTTGACTGATTTCAAATCGTTCTTCTCCCTCATATCACTACCAGTCAGGCATGGCGGGGTTGTTCGAATGGAATGTGGTTGGTGTGGTGTTGAAAAATTTCACCAAATTCAGTTGGCAAAAATACTACAAAATGACTACAAAACAAAATATCAAATATGGTGCTCTAAAACAGGGACCATTTATTATTTGTCCTTATTCTGATAAGAAAAAAAATACTATAGAAACACTACAAAAATACAATTACAGTATTGAAGAAATACAGAGATAGTAGGACAGAAATACTACTTCCACAGAAATACTACAAAAATAGAACTACAGTAACATCATAATACAAAAATCCTGCTACAGATATACGACAAAAACATCCTGTGGATATACTACAAAAAAAAAACACTGTAGAAATAATACAAAATAAAAGTACAGTAATACTTTAAAAATACTGCAGAAATACTACAAAAATCAGACTGCAGAAATAGTGAAAAAAAAAACACAAAAATATAACATGAGTAATATTACAAAAAAAGGGCTTGTCACACCCCCACCAAAACCGTTTTCTTCACTTTAGCAGAGTTTGCCTCATTTGCAGATCAATGGTTAGACTAATCCAGTCAGTTGGCTGTCCTTTCGGCATTCTATGTAGGAAAGCCAAATGACTTTGCTGTGGTACTTCTAGTGTTAATAATTCGAGCAATCTTCAGCAGTCAGTTTTCAGTAATCTCACAAAATATTTTACCCAAAAGTTTAAGTTAGTCAATATAATTATAAAGTAATTTTAGGCTGCCATTACAAACATCACTTTTTGGTAAAGATGTGAAGATTCAGAGGTAAAGATTCAAATGGTACTCCCTTATCCTTAAAATAAACAGTGAATATAATCCTGTAACAGCCCTTTGTTTTTTATCCCGAAACTTTATTAAAATTGGGTCAAAATGTGACCTCGGTGATAGCTTACAGTATAGTTATAGTCAAGGGGTACACCCTACACATACATCTCACACTTGCAGGGTTCGTACACCTTTTAATGGCCAATTTTAAGCACGTTTCACGCACTTTCAAGACCAATTAAATCATTTCGATTTTCCAGTACCTTAAAAAGAAGAAATCCAGTATTGAAGAACGTTTTTATTTCTGTCGACTTAGATGACTCAAATAAAGTCGTTATCTTGCTGCTTGCACATACTTTGTGCCATTTCCCACGGCTCTTTTGAGCTGTTCCTAACTATGATCTTTTTGTGTCATTGGATGCTGTAAACTGACATGAATTTTGACGTTCTGCTTCAACAATTTACGTGCAGCTTCACAACGTCACACTTGTTTACAAACATGGAAAGGGCTCTATGGATGTTGGGTAATAATGGAATGTAATACGGATAATACGGACAACAAAAAACAAGAAAGTAGTGTCTGTATAAAACACAAAAAAATTAGCAAAATGAATACTAATTTTATCCATTGATTCCTCCGAGGCAGAGTACATTCAATCTTTCAATTTTAGAGACTGCTGATCTTTTGCTTATTTTTTTTTTAACCTATTTAAATATATATATTTTTTTGCATGATTTTATAAGATTTGTGTCTGAATTGGTTAAAAAAAGAATTGTAAAGTTAACTTTTCTGCATGTCATCATTTATTTTTAGCACTGAATAGTTAATATTTAAATTGTTTGGCATTTTCAGGGATTTTGTGTTGTTAGACTTTAAATCTATTCTTTATATCTATCTATCTACCCTGGTCATATCCCTCGATAGGGGTGACTGACAGCAAGACAAACATACACAAAAAACAAAGAAAAGAAAAAAGTAAAAACGTAGCAAAAACACAAATGCTCAAACACCCAAACAAGTTAAGCATGCTGTGTTAACAATTGAACGTGAATGGAGCATTAGCAAGCAGCTATGAGTTCTGTCGAACGGAACAGGAGGCGAAAGACTCCGAAGACTCCGTAAAAGTAGCGTGGAATTTTCAAGATGCCGAGTAGGGACAAGGAAATTGAGGAAATCAAAAAACCAAAGTATTACAAAGAATGCTGATCGAGAATCGGCAGAGCAACAGGTCATTGCTTTTATGAGTCATAAAGGGATATCTATCAATGCTGAGGACATTGAAGCGTGCCATCCATTATCAAGGGGGTGAGAACCATCCTAAAGCTACCATAGTGAGGTTTGTCAACAGGAAACGAAAACATGAAAGTAAGCAAGGAAAATAACTAAAAGGGACAAATGTTTATTTAAATGAACACTTAAGCAAAAAAAAAAAAAAAAAACCTCTGACATTGCAAGACAAGCTTGATTTTTGAGGAAAACAAATAAGATACAGGAAACTTGGACTTCAAATTGTAGAATATACATCAAGTTAAACGGCACTCCAGACGAAGCAAAAATCATTTTGATTTGAGAAATGCAGGAGCTGGATAGATTTGCCAGAAGACCTGGATTGAGCGGTAAATACATATAATGCATACCTGTCAACCTGTACGGTTTTGTCGTACAAAGTACGTTTTTTTATGCATTTTAAGACGGATACGACGTACAAGGAAACCTGTACGGAAAAAAGCAAATTTGTCAATCAAATGCGTCTGCCGCCTGGGGATTTCCCATCATGCATCATTCCGGGAAAAAAAATATGGTGTGCGAAATACGACAGTTTTGGAGCCGTGGAGGTTGACAGGTATGATAATGACACTGGACAATCTCGGACAATGATGGATTCAATTGATAGAATGGCATCCTAGACTGACAACATGGAAACCTTTATTACAGATCACAGTAAAAAAAAAAAAGTCTATCATAATATATTGGGCCATGATCTACTGGAACTAAAGCATTATTGATCACACTGACCACAAATTTCTATCAACTAGCTCAGACAATTGCAAATATTATACTGGAAATGAATATAATACTTTTGTTAAATCTGAAGGGAAATTCTCAATAATTCACCTCAACAGTCGAAGCATGTACACAAATTTTGAAGACATGACAGAATGCTTACAGGACTTTGAGAACCCGTTTAGTGTGATTGCAGTTTCTGAAACGTGGTTCAATGAAGAAACGGGAGTTTATTTTGAATTAAATGACTATCATTTGAACTATGTAAATAGAACAAACAAAATAGGAGGAGGAGTATATGTACACAAAAGATTTAAATCTAAGATAATAAAAAACATGTCATTTGTAATGGATGATTTAGTTGAATGTCTTACAATAGAAATTATAAATGAAAAAAGAAGAAATATTATAGTTGTGTATATAGATCACCGGGCTCAAATCTTGAAACCTTCACAAACTGGGCTGAAAAAACATATTCAACAATAGGCAACAAAACACTAGTAATCTTTGGAGATTTCAACATACAGTAAGACCTCTGTTATCGCGGTTAATGGGGACCAAAACCACCCGCGATAAGTGAAAATCTGCGAAGTAGCGGCGGACCTTCAAAAAAAAAAAAAAAAAAAAAAAAAAAAAAATTAAAATTTTCTTTTTTTAGACCCGGTTAATGGGGAGCAAAACCACCCGCTAAAGGTGAAAATCTGCGAAGTAGCGACGCCCCTTCAAAAAAAAAAAAAAAAAATCTAATCTCATTATCTGCACAGCTTATCCTTATTAGGGTCGCGGGGGGGCTGGAGCCCATCCCAGCCATCTCCGGGCAGTGGGCAGGGCACACCCTGAACTGGTCAGCGCTAAGAGTCGTACAGTTGGGCGATTTTACGTCCGCCCGGGACGATCGGAGACCAATTCACGACAGGGTTCTTATTTACGCCGCATCGTGGGTGCCGTTCGGTCGCTCCCGCGAGCAAGCCCCTAGCCCGCGGCGTACTTTCGGGCGCGATACGCACGACACCGCGACAAGCCGAGCGGGTCGGGTGCGCGCTACACGGCCCTCGATGGCTCCGGCCGATGGACGGGCGGCCGTGGGGGAAAGGGGTAGCTGGGGGGACCTGTGGGTTTGGGCGGTGAAGCGGAAGCCGCACCGAAACCTTGCGCCGGGAAACAAGAACGCCGCGCCGTGCTAGGGTCGTCAACCGAGGGGGATTCCCCAGTTACGGGGGTCCCGCGGCCGTCCGCCACCATTCACCCGCCGCGCGCGGACGGCCGCCTGTCGTTGCGCCGCGCTACTGGGGTCGTCGGACGATCACGCCCACCGCCTTTTCTCGCCTCGCGCCGTCGCGTCCGCCGAACTCGCTCCGTCGCGCGGCCCGGAAGTGACCCCCGCTGCGCGGCCCGTGAGTGACCCCCGCCACGCCCCCCGGGTGTGACCCCCGCCACGCCCACCCCTATTACAGACCGCGAAGCTCTGAAGCCGCGAACGTTGAACCGCGAAGTAGCGAGGTCCCACTGTAGATCTAATGAATCCAAACAAACAAAAACATTGATGACTATATGAATATAATGAGGGCAGCACGGCGGCACAGTGGTTAGCGCATGTGCGGCAGTTTGGAGATCATGAGATCGAACCTCCTGTGGAGTTTGCATGTTCTCCCCGTGCTTGCGTGGGTTTTCTCCGGGCACTCCAGTTTCTTCCCACATTCCAAAAACATGCATGTCAGGTTGATTGGCCGGTCCAAATTATCCCTAGGTGTGAATGAGCAAGGGAGTTGTCTGTCTTGGTGTGCCCTGCGACTGGCTGGCAACCAGTTCAGGGTGTCCCCTGCTCACTGCCCGAAGATAGCTGGGATGGGCTCCAGCACCCCCCGCGACCCTACTGAGGATAAGCGGTGCAGACAATAGATGGATGGATGAATATAATGTACAATACAAGTTTGTACCCAACTACTATAAGACTTAGTAGAATTACTTCACACAGTCAAACACTCATTGACAATATATTTCCAAATAATATTGAATTTACAAACGTCAGCAGATTACTGGTTTGTGATCACTTACAGTGTATGATGATTCTTGTCTAGTAACCTTTTCAACTATGGAATATATTTACAAACGAGTTAGAACTGAAGAGACTATTATATCACTCCATGAGGACTTAGTTAAACAAAACTGGAATGCTATAAATGGTACAGATGATGTGCATAGTGCGTTTGACGTATTTTGGGAAATATTCAGCAAAAAAGTATAGCAAAAACTGTCCAGTGAGACAAACTAATGTTAAGAATAAATCTGTAAAGCATCCATGGATATCGAAGGATTCATACAATGCTTGTAAGAAGAAAAATACCTTACATGGAAAATTTATTAAACTAAGAACTGAGGAAGCCAAATCCCGATATAAAACGTATAAAAACAAATTGACAGGAATAATAAGAGTGAGCAAGAAATTATATTCTACCAATTTATTACATAATAACATATGTAATATTAAAGGTATTTGGGATGTATTGAATAGTATAATAAAAGGAAAGAATGTAAGTAATGCATATCCAAACTATTTTATTGATAAAAACAGTGAAAATAATCATTTTAATCAAATTGTGGAAAATGTCAATAGTTTTTTTGTAAATGTTGCACCAGAGCTAGCTGCAAATATCCCAGAGTGCAGTAGTAAGCAATTTGAGTCACTGATAAAAATGAACTCCAAGACCACGTTTTTATCTGGGGTTACGGAATCAGAGATCTTAGCAAATGTAAAAATAAAACGTCTATGGTTTGTTTTGACATTGATATGTTACTAGTCAAGCAAATTATAAATAGCATTGTGAAACCATTAACATACATATGCCCGCTATTTCTAACAGGCAAATTTCTAAATCAAATGAAAATAGCAAAAGTTATACCAATATACAAAAATGGAAACAAACACATCTTTACAAACTATAGACTGGTATCTCTGCTTCCTCAGTTCTCTAAAATATTAAGAGAACCTTTACGATAATAGACTAGAAATAATTTTAGATAAACCTAAATTGATTAATGAAAGTCAGTATGGTTTTAGAGCAAACAGATCCGCAAGAATGGCTGTTATTGATGCAGTGGAAGAAATCACCCATAGCATAGAAAAAAAGAGATACGCAATTGGGGTATTTATTGACTTAAAAAAAGCATTTGACACAATTAATCATAATATACTATTCATAAAACAGGAAAGATATGGCATCAGGGGCTTTGCAATGGATTTAAAGTTATTTGATGGGGAGGAAGCAATATGTGAAAATGGGAGAGTTGTCATCTGAATAATTGAGCATCTGTTGTGGAGTACCACAGGGTTCTATCCTGGGTCGAAAGTTATTTCATTTATATATTAACGATATTTTTGATCTTTCAAAACTATTAAACTTAGTAATATTTGCAGACGACACCAACATTTTCTATTCAAATGATAACTATATTGATTTGGTAACCTGCATTAATCGTGAATTAATTAACCTAAAAGTATGGATGGATAGAAATAAATTATCTTTTAATTTAAATAAAACCAAAGTAATATTCTTAGGTAATCGCAAGGCAAATCAAGATTTAGAAGTAAAAATGGTTGGTGCACCAATAGACACTGTATCAGAAATTAAGTTTATAGGGGTCATAATAGACAATAAATTAAGCTGGAAAACACACATCACATACATGCAAACAAAGGTATCTAAAAGCATTTCAATAATTAATAAAGCCAAATTCATTTTAAACTATAATGCGTTGTATTTATTATATTGTTCTTTAGTACTGCCATACTTAACATATCGTGCAGGAGTCTGGGGCAGTGTTCCCTCTAAGCTGCGCGTGTGCGCAATTGCGCACTGCTCGCACATTCTCAGCGCACAAGAAAATCTAGCCAGCGCACAAAAATGAGGCCTCAAAATGACTAATTAAGAAGCGACTTAAGTCAAAGTTACAGTGCATGAAGGTAAAAATACACGGGTTCCCCTGGCGTTGTGTCCTAAATGCGGTATTTTAAGTCAATGTCGAACGAAGTTGAAAAGTAAAGTCAGTAGAGTTTTTCGAGAACCGGCTTCTTCGGCTCATCTCACTAATGGGAACCGGCTCTTTTGGGTCTCAAACGGCTCTTCTGGTTGTTTTTGCTTCTTTAATCCCAACATGACCAAATATTATGTAAACTTATGCACAAAATGACTTAAAGGAATGGAGGAATAGAACAAAAAAAATAAAAAAATACCAAAATGAAAAAGTAGTGAAAAGCTGAGAAAAAAAGAAACAAAAGGAAGAGAAAAAAAGAAGGAAAAATTTAGAAAAAAAACAGAAATAAAGAAAAGAAAGAAATGTAGGGAAAAAGTAAATAGAAAACAAAAAGAAAAAAGTAAGCTTGGAAAAAATAAACACAATGAGATTTTTTTTAAAGGAATTTTTAAAAAAGTAGAAAAAAAAACACGGAAAAAAGAAGAAAAAGTTTGTGTTGCATTCAAATAATTTCCAATTATATCAAGTGAATCTTGTTGCCAACATTGTACTTCTACTAAAAAATGTGATTAAGTACAGTTCTGTATCTTACAGCCGACTAAATAAGCTCCCAAAAATGTTAATAGTATGCGACAAAATTTATCAGGAAATAAAAAGAAATGGATATCTTGTGAAAGAATTGTAAGAACAAACGACGTTTGTAGGCCGTACAACCTTTGCAATAGTACATGAGTCAATTCATTCAAAAGAGAAAAATAATTTTGCATTGCCGGAAACTCAGCAAAACGTAACTTGATGTCAAGTTTTGGACATGTTTGATAATTCATTATCTTGCCACACTTGGGATTATGGTTGCTCACTGTTGTTTCAAGCGTTGCTCACCAACTTTGTGTGAACGCTCAGACCCGTGGAAAATTAGAGGGAACATTGGTCTGGGGCAATAATTACAAACGTTCACTATAGCCCCTTTTTATCCTCCAAAAACGTGCAAGTCGAACCGTACACAGGGTAGAATATCCCGCGTCCTAGACGCATCATTTTTACTGGGGACGCATAGTGTCAAATCAACGTGCGTCCCTGGGACGCAACTTTTTTGACATAAAATTGTCATTATTACCCGATTACTTTTTTTTTTTTTTTTTTTTAAACAAAGATTTACCGCACTCCAAACTTTTCGTCAGGCAGATCCGCCATTGTTGTTTTGGTCTCGCGGTTCGAGTTTTTGTCTGCACGCCGATCTCGGCAAACGAGATCTCGTTGCTTCGAGATTACGTCATTGTTGTGGTGGTTGTCTTTAAGTGAAGGTGAAAATCAACACAAAATTGGTAATTTCTTCAGTGTCAGTAATAATTCGAAACATTAGGCAGAAAGTGAGAACAACGGCAATAATTCCGGCACGGAAAAACGGCGGAGAAATTCTTTGGCAGATCGCAAGGAAAACACGCGTGTTGAAGCGAACGATTCAACGAAAGAAAAACAAAAGAATACTCCTGGCAAGAAAAGGACTTTTCTGCCAAAATGGACTCAATTATATTCCTGATTACGCTATGTGGAGGAGGATAATGGATTGGACCTTGAGAAGGCATTACAACTGTGGCGGGACAGCAAACCACGATGAAAATATAAACTGAAAATTCTGATAACTTGCTTTGTATTACCAATTAACTGTGATGATTAAAACTGCATGAACATATAGACTAATATTTCAGCAATATTATTTTGTATAATGTACAATATTTTTGTGAACTGAAAAATCTGAAGTGATAACTGCTTTGTATTACCAATTAACTGTGATGATTAAAACTGAATGAATATATAGATTTATATTATATATTTGTCGCCGATTTACAATTTCAACCCCGATAACACTAAATTTTGGGGACCCATAGATCTCTGTTGGGACCCATAGATTTTTGAGCATGCAAGTCTCCGGGACCCATCACTTTTCAGAGGTAAAATGAACACTGATGGAGTCAAACTTTGGAAAACTTACAAGACGAGATCAAACAATGTCCAACTATTCACGTGTTCAGATTTAAATTAAAAAAAACATTACTGGCAGAATACAGAAATTAAGAAAATGGGGTATGAGTGATACTAAAGATTGGAAATACTGCATTTACAACTATAGTTAACCTTGTTATAGTTACTATAACTGTTATTGCTGTTATTATCATTGGTGTCACAATGATATTTAGTGACTAGTAGCATTATCACGTTAATAGATGGGTACTACGAAGATTGTAAAGCACTTTGGGAGGTCTTCGTTGACTTCGTGCTATATAAATACGGACCATCTGCCATTTACCATTAGTGTATAAAATATGGGACTCTTACTATGATAATTATTGATATCTGATCCATGTAATATGTATATCCGTGAGATTTTGTTATATTTAGACACAAGAGAGGAGCCATCTGTAAAATGTAATTAATAGGGAAGATTAAAGGGGTAGGGAAAATAAGCGTCTGCATCTTACTACCCCTTTTCGAACATGTTATGCTAACATTTTTGTTGTTGAGTCATTTGAGTCAGTTTTTCTCATCTCATCTCATCTCATTAGCTACACCGCTTATCCTCAGTAGGGTCGCGGGGGTGCTGGAGCCCATCCCAGCAATCATCGGGCAGTGGACAGGGGACACCCTTAACTGGTTGCCAGCCAATCACAGGGCACACAGGGACAGACAACTCGCTCGCTCATTCACACTTAGGGACAATTTGGACCGGCCAATCCACCTGAAATGCATGTTTTTGGAATGTGGGAGGAAACCGGAGTGCCCGGAGTAAACCCAAAGCACGGGGAGAACATACAAACTCCGCACAGGAAGTCTGGAGCTGGATTTGAACCCACGCAGGAGGTTCCCAAGACCTTAGAATGTGCTGCACACGCGCTAACAACTGCCCCACCGTGCTGCCCGAGTCAGTTTTCGTCCTGTTTTTATTTTATAATGTTCGAAATAAAGTTTTTATTAATTCAACGTGTAAATTGTTTTTGTTCTGTGAATATTTAAATTTATATTTCATGTGTTTTGCAGGGATGCATTGCAAAACATATCAAATGACCAATTAGTAATTTGGTGCATTATGTTTCATTATTATTGATAAAATAACACAAAAAAAACCTGAGGAGCCATTTAGGAGTAAAATTAGCCGGTTCTTAGTGAGATGAGCCGAAAGAGCCGCTTTTCGAAAAAAGAGACAGATTTGTTTATCCATGTTTAGTCGGAGAAACATGTACTCTTGGATGCAACATTAGGGGGCAGCAACGCTTCAGATGACAATTCAATAATAAGGACAAACACAATATTCAAATTCAAGCATTTTCAAGGATTTCAATCACCCGTACATGTATGTGATTTGCAAAGAGCTCAAAGAAAACGTACAGTATGTCAATATAATTTCTTAGGAGTCTGGTGAGACTTACCTGAGAGGTGGCCAAAAGGTAAACTGGACTTGGTGTAGTGGTTTTGTTTTCCTGGCAACTAAGGCCAAGAGAAGTCATGATTTCTGCCAAGACTTCAAAATGCAGCACACTGTTGGACTTCAAACCGTCAGAACTGTCAGTGGCCAAGTTCTGAACATCTAGAGGCTTTTCCAGGTAAATCTGAAACAGGAAAGTTAGGAGTTGAGAATTGAAAAATGTCCTAATAAACTATTATTTTGGGACGTTTGTGGGCCCACGATTAACACTAGAAATCCCAGGAACTTTCTGAATCCTATAGAATAGACAACAGACAGCCAAAAGGCGGTGTTATTTAAAACTAACAACTCAACAGCTCATCTTGTGACCATTGTTCTGTAAATGTAGCATACCTGTCAATGCCCTTACAAACTGTCGTATTTTCCCTTAAAAAATACAAAATAATCTTACACCATATTTATTTTTCAAACGCGTTTATTTATGTAGTTTAACATGTTAAATTGAACATGTGTTTCGTTATATCATATATCTTGTTAATTAACATTTTGTTGCATGATACTGAGTTGCTCGACATGAATGAGGTTTATTGTAAAAAAAAAAGTTCTAAAATTAAGTAGCTTGGATGTTCACTGGAGAAGGAAAGAATACATGCAAATATAATTAAGTAGAATTTTTTTAATTCAAATTATTAATTCATTTTCTGCATTAAATTATTGTTGGCAATATACTGATTAAAGGGATAACCACAAACCCGTCTTTTTTCATTTTCTCCTTTTATACTTTTTTTTTTCTTAACTTCTTTGTACAACATAATTCGGAATATAATGCATCAAAGCAAGTGAGCCGTTTGAGAGCTGGCTCTCTTTAATAAGTTGAGCCGAAAAAGCCGGTTCTCTCGCTTTGTTTGCAACGAAAAAAAAACATACCGAGATAGAGGCTACTGCGGCGAACTTGTTTGACTTGATTTATTTGCCGTTTCGTGATAGTATGTGTATACCAGATGGTACCCATGATTGGCAAATTTGCGTTCATACAGATTTTCTTGTACGTCGTACACATCTTAAAATGCACAATAAACGTACTTTGTACGGCAAAAACGTACAGGTTGACAGGTATGATGTAGCAAGGCGGGGTAGTTCAAATGGAATGAGGTGGGTTGGTGTTGATAAATGCATAGATTCAATTGGCAAAAATACAAAGATTTTACTAAAAAGCAAATATAAAATATAGTGCTTCATAACACGGACCTTGTACATTATTTTGTCTTCATTCTGATAACAAAAATACACTAAAGTACTACTGTAGTATTACTACTACAGTAATACTATGATGCTTAAAATACTATTAAAAATATTACAACATAAATACTACAAACATTAAACTAAGGTAATAAAACCCCTTGCAAAAAGTATGGAATCACAAGTCTTGGACAAGTACTCACTCGGACATTTTATTCTCTAAAACAATCTCAGATAAAAAGCTTAAATATATTATATTTTTCAAAAGTACAATTTCTTAGCAGTCAGAAACACTAAAATAAATGAATAGAAAACTTTGTTGTGGTCAGTAAATGCTATTTTGATAGACCTAGCACAGGGAAAAATATGGAATCACTCCATTATGAGGTAAAAAATATGGAATCAGGAAAAAAACAAACAAATAACAATCATAACATATAGTGCACCCCACCTTTGGCTTTTATGACAACTTGCAATCTCTGAGGCATAGAAAAACAGTATTCTTCATTAATCTGGTGGCAACTTTTTTATTGCAGTTGCCAAATCTTTTCAGGTCGGACCCTTGCTGTGGACAAATTTGTCAACTTCCGCCACAGGTTTTCAATTAGGTTGAGATCTGCGCTATCTGCAGGCCATGACAATGACTGGACATGTCTTCCTCCAAGCAATGCTTTCAGTTTTTTGCTCTGTGGAATGATGCATTGTCATCTTGGAAAATGAGTTCAACATCCCCAATCTGACCAAAATGTCAATGTAAAGCTGTGCATTTATTGCAGATTTGACCACAACCACATCCCCAGTGCCTTTGCCTGACATGCAGCCCCATATCATTTGGGACTGTGGGAATTGTGATGTTCTCTTTCTCAGTCCTCTTTGTAATCTCACCGGAATGGCACCAAAGAAAAGTTCCAGCATCATCACTTTGTCCAATGCAGATTCGTGACTCATTACTGAAGATAACCTTCATCCAGTCATCCACAGTACATGATTGCCTCTCCTTATCCCATTGCAGACTTGTTCATTTGCATTTAAGCATAATCGATGGTTTCCTTTTAGCTTTCCTATATGACAAACTCATTTCTTTTAGGTGATTTTGTACCGTTCTGTCACATACATTGACTGCAACTTCCTTGAGTTGTGCATTTTCTGTTTTCAAGACATATGGCCTTTAGTTGTTTGTCTCGACTCCTACATGTCTTCCTAGGCCTACCAGTACGCGCGACTTTGACAACCTTCCCATGCGGTTTGTACATGGTCCAAATCTTTGATACTGCTGACCGTGAACAGCCCACATTCTTGGCAACCATACAAGTAGTTACCTTCTTCAGGAATTTTGACGATACCGTCTTCGGTCTTGAGCCACGATTCTTGCCAATCGACTTAGTCCATGAGCCCTCTGAGGTTCGATAACTGCACTGTTTTTAACTGCTGACTAACAAGCAGACTTAGTCCAGGCCAGGTGCCCAGTTAAGCAAAGGAAATTGACTTGGCGTGTCCTTAATTTTTACTCTAAATGCACTGATTCCATATTTTTTCCTCAGACTAGAGTGATTTATTTTTTTTCCACCTGTGCTTGGTCTATAAAAGTAGCATTTACTGTTCACAATACCTTTTAATTAATTTCTTTTAGTGCTTCTGAATGCCAAGAAGTGGCACTTTTGAAAAACCTTATTTTTCTCATGCTTTTAATCTTGAGTTGTTCTACAGAATAAAATGTCGGGAGTAAGTTCTTGTCCAAAACTGATGATTCCATACTTCTAGCTAGGGGGTTGTAGTAAAAAATATAAGATACGAGTATGGAAAGACTTCAAAATGCTTCCACAAAAAAAAATACTACAAATATAACACTACAGTAATACTATAATTAAAAAAATACTGCTCAGAAATATTACGACAAAAATATTCCTACAGAAATACTACAAAAATACTAGAAAAGTACAACAACAAATACAAAAAATATCCTATGGAGATAATACAAAAACACTGTAAAAATACTACAGAATAGTAGAAAATATGTCTCTATGTAATACTATAAAAATACTTCCGAAACACCAAAAAAAAAAAAAAAAAAACAGACAGACAGCAGAAATACAACTACAGTTAAACAATATACAGGCTGATTACGTGCCTACCAAACATTCTTTTCTTCACATTAGCATGCAAGGGGTCATTACTGAGTTGTGCTGTTCAGTTGTTCACACCAGTTTGCCTAGTTTGCACATCAATGGTGAAACTAATCCACTCAGTTGGCTTTCCTTTTGGGGATTCTATGAACAGGGATGTGATTTGACCAAAGTGAAATTATCTGAAAATTAGCCGGGGGTCTGGGGGCCGCGGGCACCCAGCTAGGTCCAGGGCAGTGCCCTGGTGGGGGGACAAGTGGGGCGAAGCCCCCCGGAGCTCATGGGTTTTCCGTGTTTTTAAGTACTTTCAATGCACTCAGATGACAAAGAAATAGACAAAACAACAGCATACATTTTCAATGTATATTGAACTATCCCATATAAAATTACAGTTTAAGTCAACTCAAAATCAGTCACATTAAAAAACATTGGACTGCCTTTGCTTTTAAAAACTATCACTGAGAATATCATCATATCTAACTAATGTGATTACTAAGTTAACACATAAATCATGTTGAAGAGTTCAAATTTCATGAACAAATAATTGTATCATGACCAAATGAAAAGTAACTCATATTAGAACATACCACAAATGTCAGAAGATGTTATCTATAAATGAAAATACAATAATTATAGGCCCTACAGTAAAGTGTTGGTGTAATGTAAACATGAAAATCTATCATTGTAATTGTTAAATATTTGTGGCCATTTTTATTACGTTATAAGATTTTCGGAAAAAAGGGGAAAACTGTCAAATCAATTTGAAAAGTTTACCACCTACCTCAAAATTCACGACTCTATCAGCAACTGGTACAGGTTGTTGGGGTGGATCACGTCTCTCTATTACCGCTTCCGATTGTGATGTCAATAAGGGATGGAGGCCGTAAAGTTTTGGAGTTTTCGTTTGGGCACCGAAACTTCCAGCGATGGAATCATTTGTTGTTCTTGACTGGAGTTCTTTCACGTGTTTTTTGCTTTTTGCGTGACTTTCAAGAGCTTTGAAACCTCTCCCACCATAGTCAATGGTATCATGGCACCAAATGGAAAGCGCTTTACCGGCACGATCGATCTTCCGAATAAAGTCACTGAACAAATTCGTCACAGTCTTCTTTCCAACATTTGTAGATAATTCCTTCTCCAACCAGTCCCATCGAAACTTGTTTTTTACAATCTTATCAATTTCTTTAACTCGCGGAGCATCTTTGCGTTCGATCACGGACATCTTTCTTTAAACACCCGGCAAAAACGTGTGAGAAATGAACAATGGCATACTCCTATAACAAGCGCGTTTATTGGTCAACACGGAGACTTCAACCAATCGCAAATACGTTTCATTTCAGTTACGGAAACACTAAAATGGAATGCTGTAGAGACGAAATCGGATTTTTTACCACTTAAAAAATCGGAAATTTTAAAATTTTATTTTTGGAGATAAAAAAAGCGGAATTCCGCGAATTAGCGGAAAAATCACATCCCTGTATGAAGAAAAGTCAAATGGCTTTTGGTGTGATAAAAATTTGACTCCATCCAAAATTTGAAGTCAGTCGTCCCCGATTGAAATTCACACGAGTAGTACGAGCCACAGCTCCAATGTATCCATCCCTTCTTATCCACTTCAATTTTTTCCAGAGATTGGGTCCTTAGCAATTTTGCAATTTTTGGAAGGAAATAGTCAGCCAGTTGCAGTTACGTCAGATTACCAAAAGGAGACGCAAAATGTCAATGCTATCAAATAACGATCAGTCTCATCATTTGGTTTTACACATGGAGTTATTTTGCGGTTCATCGATATGATGACAAATTGTTAATTACATCAAACACACACCAACATTTTACTAACCCCTTACCGTTCCAGTAAAATTCGCCTAAATCCCATTCCAAGACATACCCAAAGTAAATTGAATGTTGTTCTTGAATATGGATGGTTTTGGTCTCTTTTGAAATGTAACAAACTGAAGTTTTGTCCCAAACTGAAATAATCACTCATATCATTGGGCACCTCAAATTAGAGCTCTAATTCTGTGGATTATTAGAAAAAAATATACGATATGGGTGGACATGGACAGCAGTCTTGTCCAAATGTGCCTCTGGAATCCTTACAATTCATATCAGTTGCGATGTTGAAAAAGTTAAAACTCCAGGATGAATGGATTAAGGGAACATTTAAAACATGGTCGACAATACAATTACATTAAAAATATCTAGGTCCGTGAATAGGGCTACAAAGCTAGCGAAAAACCCAGAGTTTAAACCTGGGGTTATGGATGTTGGATTTGAAAAATGGTCACAAAAAGGACAGGTGAGGTGCAATACATATTACATGGTCCAAGAACACAACTACCTGTCTGTTCTTCTCAATTAAAGCGACTCAAATACTGCACAGAAAAAGTCAAATTCTTTAACATACAACTTGTTTTTGAAGTAACAGAAATACTAAACTTTCATTAGTAACAAGTTACTTTTACTAAAAAGTAACTCAGTTACTTCTTGGAAGAAATTATGAGTACTATAACTAATTACTTTTTAAAAATAACATGCCCAACACTGATCATTATGTATTATGTACGAGGGATCTCACCTGACACAGGACAGCTTTTCCCCCTTGCTCTCCATGGTTGACTGTGATGATAACCACATCTTTTTGATTATGGCTATCTTTGAGCTCCCCGATGAGGTCCATCTTGCCTATTCCCGGTACACTTCTGACAAAGACCTTGTCGCTGGTTAATACGTTAAGTTCTAGTAATGCGTTGTCCTTTCGAGAGAAGATCAATCTTTGCACACCCCCAGATTGATGGTCTCCTTTCTCGAGATAAATTCCTGCCGGGCACAGTGAGGATGCCAGTCCTAGGACCTTTCCACCATGGCTCAGGTAGTTCATAATTTTTTCATGGAGCTGCGGGGTGAGCACTTCCTCGTCTGCTAGAACAAGGAGCTGAGAACTTTCTTCCCAGGGTTCACTTAGGACTTGATGTGGCTGAAGAGAATATATAATGTACTTTTCCATGTTTAGACACCTTGTTAATACTCTATGAACTGCTTGAAAACGTGAATTGCAATCAGTTGTGTATACCACAATATTTGGCAGTTTGTTGTTTATGAATCTGTCCCTTTTAAAAACATTATTTTTGATGTCTTGAACACAGCCTAGAATCCTCTTATCCACTTTTTCCAGCGAGTGATCAATAGAGTTAATTGAAATATTCTCAGAGGAAGTATGTTTGACGGAAAGGATTGTGCTATTCTCTAACTCCAGACATTCAAAGCATTGGGACAGGTGAAGAGATTGTCTGTGATTCTCCGTTCCTGGGAAAGTAGCCTCAAAATTAGTCGCATCCCGTCTGCAGCAAGTTGGCCCGAAGCCTCTTTGGTTTTCAAGGTCCGTTTTACAGCACTTGACGTCTGGTAATATTTGACAATGTTGACCATTTACTCTTTTGATGTTAAACATTGTTGACTTGTGATTTTGAGGTGCCACTGGACACTGGACAAGATCCCTCAGAATAGCTTCATTAAGGACAATTGCTGGGGAGAGAACAGATAAAACCAAATTGTAAATGCATTCAACTCCTACCCACACTGAAAAAAAAAATAATTTGGACATCCTGCTATTTTGCTATTACTCCCACTTAGAAATCATGGAGGGGTCAGAGATTTTCATGCTATCATCCCCATGCTTCTTGAGTAAGGATAGCGTTCTTCAGATTGTACTCTTCATTCTTCTTTCTCCAAACACGCTTAGTGGAATTATGACCAAAAAAGTTCTCTTTTGGGCTAATCTGACCACAAAACTTTCCCCCATGACTCCTGTATCATCCAAATGGTCATATGCAAACTTAAGACGGCAAACTTAAGACGAGCCTTAAGGTGTGCTAGTTTAAGCAGGGGAACCTTTCATTCCATGCATGATTTCAAATCATGGTCGTTGTAGTGTATTACCTACAGTAACTTTGGAAACAGTGGTCCCTGCTTTTTTCAGGTCATTGAGCAACTCCTGTCGTGTAGTTCTGGGCTGATTCCTAACTTTTCTTAGAATCATTGAGACTTCACGAGGTGATATCTTGCATGGGGCTCCACTCAGATTGAGATGGGCCCTCATGTTTAGCTTCTTCCATTTTCTAATGATTGCTCCAACAGTGGACATTTGTTCACCAAGATGCTTGGCAATTGCTCCGTAGCCCTTTACGGCCTTGCGGCGGTGTAAAATTTAGTCTCTAGGGCAGGGGTGGTGAAGAAGTTTGACACAAAGAGCCGAAATTTTTAACTTAGAGAATCAAAGAGCCAAACTACACACTGACCTGCCATGACAGATAGACACACACAAACACACACAATTAAAAACATATCTCCCATAACACACTCCTCTCCTTACAATACAACAAGGATTGTTCTTGTGTTGATTTCAAGGAAAGTGACCACCCCTTAATACAAAAAAAAATAAAAAATAAACATGAAACAAGGCAAAGAGCCACAGTATATAAAAAATATGATGAGGCAAAGAGCCGCATGCGGCTCTAGAGCCACGTGTTCGCCACCCCTGCTCTGTCTTTGGACAGCTCCTTGGCCTTCGCCATGTTATAAGTTAACGTTGTTGTGGTAAATACACTTGCATTTGTAGAATAGATTTGCTTACATGTAGAAATTTAGAAAGACTTGCTTACAGTTGTGGGAAAAGGTCGGGTAGACATCCTTGAAGATACTCTTGGCAGACGATTAAGTTTCCTTGAAGATAGCGTGCAAGGGACGGGACGCTCTGAACTTGATACGTGATACAGGACCGCCTTTTGGGGTGTAATCGAAGCTTAATCGTCACTACCAGCTTTAAAAACATTGTCATGTTCCCAGCTCTCTGAGATCTTCATTGACGCATCAATAAAAGTTGTATCTCCCTCCCATGAGGCTGGCTCCTGTCCATTTTCCTTATCCACATATGAGAAGACTTTTCTCTCGATTATCGAACCTCCAATTTCTCCAACATTAAATGGCGCCTCAACGTGGATTGGCACTAATTGAATAAAAAAGAAAAGGGAGGAAGACTTCTCAGTGGAACTGTCTCAAATGAGCAAGTGAGGTAAGGAAAGTTTTTTCTCTCCTTATTTCGGTTTGCTTGTCGAGATTCGTGGGAGGACGGGAGCCTGTGACGTCGGAGCTAAATTATGAAAATGCGTGCACGTGGATTTTCCGTCTATAGTCAGGCCCAAGTTCGGACGGATGAGATATGTAAACTGAGTTGAGATTTATTTTTTTTGTCCCGGGAGTTCGGTGCTCAGAGAATCCTGTTTATTGTGGGACATAGGCTGCTTGAAAAAGGAAAAAGGCTAATTTACCTGGATAAAAGGTGCAGCGGCGTCGGTATTTGTATATTTATGATTGTCTTGAGATCTGTGTAAAGCTGTGATAAGACGTCATCATTTGCTGAAGTGACAGTTCGAGAGTAGACGATCTATATGTGGTTAATACGGGGCATGTTTTATGTGTTTCCCTAGTCGATTGATGATTTGGGAGGGATATGTAACCTTGCACTTAAGAAAAAGTGTGGTGCATGGAACCTCGCCATTTTCTACAATCTGAAAGGTTATACCGACGTTAGAAAAATGAGCAGTAATCAGATGTTGTATTATTAAGATATATTCGCATAGAAACAAGCGATACAAAGAATGTGTGAGAATTGCTGACATGTTTTCAGTCTGGGAGATGTCTCATTCGGGAATGTTGGTGTGTGTGCCAGCTGGCGATAATTGTGCGTGTGTCTCTCTGTCTGTGGATGTGTGTTCTGTTCGGTTCGGTTTCTCCCCCGCCCGCCTGAGTGAGAGTGCGCGGGTGATTTATACTTAACTGTTTAAGGGCTAGGACGACGCTGTGCGGAGGAGAACCTTTGTTTCTTTTTGTCTTTTTTGTTTTTTGTTTTGTTTGGCGTTGGGAGGGGAGTTAAGGACGCATGGATGAATGATGGAAGGACGCATGGATGAATGATGGAGTGACTGCTTCTTGCTTTTTTGTGGGTTATTCTCGCCCCCACCGCTAACCCGCTTACCCCCATCACTCTCCGTCTTTCCCTGTGTGAGTTGAGCTCAACCGTGTGTATTCCCGCTCCGATCACCCCCACCCCACCCCCGTCTTTCCCCCGTCTTCCTCTCCTGTACTTTATGTACGTTATGTTTGAGTCATTTACGTTACGGAGGGGGTCATGGAAAATAAATAAAAGTGGAGGGATTACTTAATTCGTCAAGTGCTCCGTTTGCGTGTGGCCTTTTGATTTGTGAGATCTTGTTCCGATAAACGTGATAAGTATAGTTTGGGTAAATTGAGGAAACAATTTGGCAAGCATTTTCAAAAGACAATGAGGAGCAGATTACTCGATCTTGAGGAAGACCATGAAAAATTTAAGAATTTAATTGCTAAGGTGATGTCTTCATGGTCATTTAACCTAGACTAAACATCCGAGTTTGTAAACATGACCGATTTAACAGGATTCAGAAGTCAGACGGACTGTTGAAAAGGGCTGAAGATGGACAGAAAAACAAGCAAAGAACAAACAAAGACGTTCACTCATCCGTTGTCTGCGCCGCTTGTCTACAGCAGGGTCGTGGGGACACTGGAGCACATCCAGGCTGTCCTCAAACAGTGAGCAGGGGGCAATCTGAACTGATTGCAGCCAGTTTCGAGGAGAAAGAGGTAGACAACTGGGCACCAAGGTCAGTGTGGCACTGATAAAGCTCATGGTCACATTCCAGCGGCAGATTGCGAGTGAACGTCACAATGGACTGAGCCAGACGGCCAGGGCCGTCGACGGGGCGGTGATAACGAACAACACGAGTCTGCATTGAATCACGCTAGAATCTTGTTGATTGACGAAGTGTTTACAAATCTGAGGAATATTGATACGTTTGGATTGTGAATTATTTTATTTTTAACACAGAAATACTGCTAAAATTGTATTTTGAATCTGCTTTCCAGGAAATCAGTGATGTGTCTCCAGATGCAGGAGCATCAGGAGGATTATTAAGGAGAATAGGTAACAGGGGAATACCTTTGACTTTATATCAGATACAATTGCACAATTTAAAAATATTATGCAAGGGGGGGGTGTGAAATAGCTGGAGAAATAAGGGTGTAGGTCTCCGTATTTACAGGCCACGGTAGACGGAGAGAATAATAATAGGAAGGAGTAATAGGAATAATAGGAGCAGTGCCATCAAAAGATCTAGGTGCGGGAACAGTAATTAGGTTTTTGATTAGAGAAGTTATTCCGCGATTTGGCATACCGTCAGAAATAAGCTCGGATAACGGTGCGGCATTTGTTCAAAAGGTCGTGAAGGGCATCTTACAAAAACTACACATTAAACAACGGTTCGGTGGGGTTTATCAACAAAGTCAAGGTATGGTGGAAAAGAGTAAATGGAATATTAAAATCAAAGATAAACAAGATCTTTGTGAGTACTAGGCTCAACTGAGGGGATGCGCTACAGTTAGCGCTGATGAGTGATCGCATGCAAACTCATTGGATCACGCATTTAACACCGCATGAAATGCTAACAGGCAGACCAGCACCGCATCTGGGAGGTCCCTATAAGGGGCCGCCACTTGAGCAACTACAAACTGAACTGAGAGACTGAATGAGACAATTGACGGCTGTCATCTACTGGCTGGTTAAGAGACAAGAGTCCAGGGTCGAACAACCATTTGAAAAGGCGTCCCAGGGGATCTCGTCTACAACAAGGTTTCAACGAAAGTGGAACCATCCGAGGCGTGAGGGACCGTACACCGTCGTGAGGGCAACGCTGGCCGCAGTCCAGGTCGAGGGTAGCTCAACATGGTACCATCTGAACCGCGGTACCACGGCTCACGCTGCCACCGTCAACGAGACCAAGCAAGATCAACAGGGCAGTAACGTTAAGTTAGGAAAACAAGATGTGGGTGACAAAGCTGTGTGTGATAATAAATTGTCTGATATGATTGTTACTAGGAGCAGAGCTCGAGAAATCGCAGCGGCGAATGGAAATTGTGGTTCCGAAAGTGCAACCGGAGATCCAAAGAAGCGACGCTGCAGTTGCAGACCATGACGCATCCTAGAGACAGCGGCCCGGTTAAGTGTGACACTACTGTATAACATGCCAAAACGGTTGAGGATTTGGAAAGTACAAGTACATTTTACCTCATGAAGGGCTCACTGGCCCTGAGGTATGGAAGCTCGAAAGTACCAAAATCAAAAATATTACAGGAAAAAAGAAAAATGTGAGATATGACGAAAATGTGTAAAATATAATTTTTAGAATATGGTTTCATAAGAAACATGCACTCGAAATCTTTTAAAGGGACAGTGTGTATAAATTGACCCCAAGATGTCTTTGCACTGTGGAGTGCAACCAAAATAAAAGTGCTTAACAGGATGAATAGGAGAGTCACAGTGCCGACATAAGCGCTATTTTTCACTGCCTCTAGGTGATGCTCATGTTATGTTATGGAAAACTCCAGTAACTCCAGTTTACAGTCACGTAGTCACACCAGCAGTCCCTGTTTTGGATGTAAATTGCTAAAAATACTTTATAAGAAATTATTTAGGTTCACTATCAAGACATTTCTAATAAAAACTCGCAGGAAAAAACCTTAACCGAGAACGAACGTTTTATCCAGAAGCTGTAGCAAAGAAACTCAAACGTTTTGATTGGGTAAGTTTAGGAACTATAAACAGGACATGCACACTTTTACTCCATTGCCCAGCGCCTGTGCTAAAAGTAAATACATAAGTATCTTCAGTTGTAGGGATTTTTAACATTTTCATTTTGAGACAAAATGACAGACAAAATGAGCGTCAGCACTCATAAGTGACGGCGGGAGGGAGTCGAATTTTAAGTCACTCAACACTCAAAGCGTCACACAGTGAAAATTAAAATCGCTGAATGAAAGTACCGTAGAAATACTACGACAGTAATACGGTAATAGAGAAATGCCCCTAGAGCAAGGGTGTCAAAGTCATTTGAACTCGGGGGCCACACGATAGAACAAACATTCTGTCGGGGGCCTGACTGGTAGATTCAAGAGAAAGAAAAAGAGAGAGAAATAAAAGAGAAAGAGGGAAGGAAAAGGAGAGAGGGAGAGAGCGTGAGAAACAAAAGAGATAAAAAGTCATGAGAGAGGGGGAAAAGAAAGGGGGAGGAAGAAAGAAATCCAAAGAGAAATAGAAAGACAGAAGGAGAGAAAAGAAAGCGTGAAGGGTAGGAAGAAAGAGAAAAGAGAGAAAAGGAAAAAATGAAGTTAGAGCAAAAGAAGTTAAAGAGAGAGAGAGAGAGAGAAAGAGACAAAATAACAAAGAAAGAGAAAAAGAGAGACACAGAGAGTGAAAGAGAGAAAGCGAAAGAAATACAGAACAGTGTCTTTGTTCAAGGCACCTGGGTTTCATATTTCAACCTGCAGCCTCTTTGACACCTGTTCCCTAGAGGTATACTAAACAGTATCACAAAACTAACGATTCAATATAGTACTTTAAAACAAAGACATAGTACACTACATCAATTAAAAATAAATAACTACAGAACTAAATACCAAGTTAAGTGCAAGAAGGGCATTTATGAGCTGGCTCTCTTCAATAAATTGAGAAAAAAGCCGTTTTGTCCAATGAAAAAGACTGACTTAACCAATTACCAACAGCAATGACGTAATCTCGAAGCGACGAGATCTCATTAACTAAGATCGGCGTGCAGAAGAATAAAAACTCATACAGCAAAAGTAACGATGATGTAATGCGTTGAATCTTTGTTAAAGAGGAATTAAATGATAATGACAATTTAAAGGAAAAGTTTGCGTCCCCAGCATGGATGATGCATCTGGGACACAGGAACATGGTGAAATGAGAACACTGAGTGTATACAAGATAATTATACAGAATAGTTTAAAAAGAAAGAATGTTTAAATAACAAAACTAATCATCTCTCGTTGAATATGCGAATGGCAAAAGGGTAAGAATTTTTAAGACGTGTAGTTATGCTCCTAATAAAGCAAGGGCGAGTAGAACAAAGAAGACGACTGGAAACCGTCCATAATTTCAGTGTCCATCTTTTCGTTGGTTATAAATGGACAAATTCAAAAGAGGCGTAATACGTAAAAGGATTGTTTCCTTAGTTTTTCTCATATTCAATAATAGATTACTAGTGGTATGAATGATTTCGAATTATCAAAAATTGAAAGAAGTTTGAAAATGACGACATATTATCACAGGGAAGAAAATTGGAGACTAGAAATCATTAATAACGTAGCTGAAGCTATTTCAGTCACTGAATGAAATATTTCTTTTAAAAAGAAAAGAAAAAGAAAAACAAAGGGAACTAAGACAATTGCGTAAAAACGAAGATTGTTGCGCGGAATAAAAGATTAAGATAGTAATATAAAATAAATACGAGTCAACAAGATAATTCATAAGTGACAAGTAGGTATTGCTTTATATCGAATCAACAATAAGAGGTTATGATTACAGAGGGATGAAAAGACAATTAGAAATTTTTGACATTGAGTTCGAGTTGGCAGTTTTTTTTTGGGACAATTGAGTCCACACTGAATTTTTTAGAATGAGTGTTACGTTCGACAAATGATTAATAAATGTGAAACAATAGCTGACTTATGGTTTGGTTAAGTTAAAATGAAACATTGTCTATGGAAAAGAGCATTTTTTTTAGAAGACAATGAGAAAAAGATTGATCAATCCTGGAAAGGATTAAAGGAATTAAAAATAACGGATTAGTGGATTTCGAGACATATCATGGTGATTTAAAAATATAACTGCATGGGAAATGAATGGAAATTAATTAAACTAAGATAATTAATGTCTACTAGTACTTAAATTTAGAGAAAAATTTAGAAATTGAATAAACTGGCTAATTTACTAAAACATCTCAGTACGTAAGCACGATAAAACTTAACGAGACTCTAAGTGCCCCTGAATTCCACAAAATACTTAACCTAGTATATTGTTTTGCTTTAATTCTGAAAGAAAAGGAAAAAGAAACACTAAGACAAACATACAACATAAGTTATTTAAATAAGGATAATTTGCTGAAAATTGGGTATGAAAAACTTGAGACAAAAGTATGAAAAACAACACATTAGGTAGTGTTTTTGGAGTTCCCCAGGGTCTTGAAAAGTACTATATAAATCCAGACCATTTATGATGGAATGGAATATACCTTTACGGACATAGTTACAAAACGGGTTCACATATTGTAACTGACAATTAAATTTGGCATGACACTTCATCTTCAGAGTTAGGTAAAGGATCGGAAAAGATAAGGTTATAGTTATAATTAATACAATATTTACACAAGAATGTGCATTTAAAATGCTACATACAGTTGAGGTTTGTGTAAATATGCATTTGGTGAAAAATAGTCATTGTAGTGCAAAAAAAAGTTGTCAGCATTGTGCAAAACATATAACAGTATTTTTATAGATAAGCTATGAAAATAAAAGGAAATTATTAAAAGGATCAATATCTAATTGAAGGCAAATAACCATAGACATAACATGTTGTTTTGCTTTAGAATAAGAAGATACGTACCACGCAATACATAAAATTTTATTATAGAAAAAGATGCTGAGCACAGGGGTGAACGAATTAATCAGATAGATAGATAGATAGATAGATACTTTACTCATCCCCTGAGGGAAATTCACATTTCCAGCAGCATCCCTGAGCTGAGAACAATACAATAATAAAGCCAAAAGAATACAATATACAAATACCCAGTGTGACGTGCAAATGCCCACTTTAGCATGTTATATAGAGTAACTAAATAGTGCTACACAGAATACATATTGCAGTAAGATTCGGTAATGTCCAATGTAGGTGGTGTTGTTTAATGTACGTATTTTTGCGAGTTGAAACCCATATCCATAGGATAGAAAGTAATCCAAGTGTTGCAAGGCACTGATAAAGTAAGCAAAAATAAATAAACAAATAAATAAATCACAAAAGTAGCGAGAATAACACGGGAGCTGCTGGAATGGCTGCCATTCGTGACGGCGCCGGAAGTAACATAATCAAATACATTTTTCCACAATTGGGTCAGAATTAAACCTCTAGGGTTTAATCCAGCCATTCATGTGCAGTAAACCAAAGGAGAACAAGAAATGAGATGGCAAAGTATTACAATAATGTAAATCCTACTACAGAAATTCCATGAAATTACTAGACGTGCTATCGGTTCTATCTAAAACAATACATTTTAAACCGTCTTCCTCTTTAAAAACGTTTTTCTCGTCTCAATGAGCACTGTATTGTTCCCTTTTTCCTTTTCCTTCGATATTTTTCTGTTAATCCTTTCAGTTACGTGGGCCGCTTAAACGCCAGCGCTGGACAACCATATAAGACAAGAAAGATAAGAATACAGGAAAGAATACAAACACTTACAACATTGAACAAACATAAAACATAAAACAAGACAGATGGCCCACAAAAATTTAAGTTAATTAGTCTAATTAAGTCAGTGCACATTGAGACCATGCGCCTACACAACTACCGAGTTAGGGTTATGGTTTTCCTCTTCTACACAATTTCCCGAATTTTACGTACTGGCCGTGCACTCATTTTTAGCCGTCGGCGTTGTAACCTCACTCTTCAGTGCTGTCGCCGTGGGTGTAGGTTTCTCTGGACTTTGGTGTGTCGGTACCCTTCTCGCCTGTATCGTCACGTTAAGGTTTGGCCTATTATCCGTCACTTTAGTCTGTACTGTCCTTGGCCTCACTGAGAGTGTGATCGTGGGCACTGTGTTGTGTGGTGCAGAGACTTGGAGACGATTCAGTTTTATTAAGACGACAGCAGTGTGCGTGTGTGTGTGTCGTCGTATCTAATAACTAAATGGAGTGGAATGGAACTATGAAGACTATAACATGAGACCAAACGAGACGTCACGCTCTATAGAGAATTTATCGACCTATTTCATCATCGCCTACAATCAGCTCAAAATTTTTTTCCCAACATTCCGCTTCTTAAAAAGAACCTAAAAAGAAATCCGTCATTAAAAGCGCAATTAACCACCAGTCCATCGTCCCAAAAACAATGGTTCTAAGTCAAGGGTGGGCAAACTTTTGGCGTCACGAGCCTGGGGACACACCCAGTTTTTCTCATTCACAGTTATGATGTTATATTTCATCGTATTTATTTCATGTTTATCTATTTTGTGTATATGTATGAACCCCTACTGAACACCAGCATACCTTCAGGGCAATTGCAGTTGACTCAACAAGGTTCGTTTGCTTTCGGAACGGACTAATCCCGTTTCAATCCAATTAATTCAAATTGATAATGTGTTTCGATTTACAATAGTTTCATCATTCCATATTTACTGCTAGAACCAATTAAACGTATAAGTAGAGGTACAACTGTGTTATTGTAGTTGTGCACGTATGTAGTATTTCTGTCATGTCCAGCATGGTCGCCGTGGCGACCGTCTAATTTGCGTGTGTCCTTCTTAAGGGCTTGCCCAATCTGAGTAAAAGCCTGTTTTATGAGTATTCCTAGTCTGAGTTCCCGTTTGCCTGTAAGCCAGTTTCTGTTTTGTTTTGTCCCTAAGCGTTGGACAATTTTGCTAAATAAAAGTAACTGGTCGTTAAGCGATTGAGTTCTGGTCTGGTCTGCACTTAACTCAACCATTCCTGCAGTAGTATCTTATAATATTTACAAAATAAGATTCTGTAATATTTTCGAAGTCTGTTGTAGTACACCTGAGGCTATAATTTTGCAGGATTTCTTTAGTAGCGCTAGTATTAATGCTGTTGTAGTTTTGTAGCGGTATTCTTGCAGAATTTCTGTAGTTGGTCTTTTTAGAGTTATAGCAATACCATATACTATGTCCCGGTTTTCAAGCTCTATATTCCGTTTTCTAGTAATTTCATAGAATTTCTGTAGTAGGATTTACATTATTGTAATACTTTGCCATCTCATTTCTTGTTCTCCTTTGGTTTACTGCACATGAATGGCTGGATTAAACCCTAGAGGTTTAATTCTGACCCAATTGTGGAAAATGTATTTGATTATGTTACTTCCGGCGCCGTCACGAATGGCAGCCACTCCAGCAGCTCCCGTGTTATTCTCACTACTTTTGTGATTTATTTATTTGTTTATTTATTTTTGCTTACTTTATCAGTGCCTTGCAACACTTGGATTACTTTCTATCCTATGGATATGGGTTTCAACTCGCAAAAATACGTACATTAAACAACACCACCTACATTGGACATTACCGAATCTTACTGCAATATGTATTCTGTGTAGCACTATTTAGTTACTCTATATAACATGCTAAAGTGGGCATTTGCACGTCACACTGGGTATTTGTATATTGTATTCTTTTGTTGGTATGTCACACTGCCGGGGAGCAAGCTGCTGTCTGGGATGGTCAGGATGCATAGTCGCTTCCGGGTTTTGGGCTGCATGGAAACTGCGCGTGATGCCTGCTGGGATGAACACTCACTCCAACATCTGACTTCACGACACCCGTTGACGAATACGACATTGCATGGTCTTCAAAATGTTCGCGGGGGTCAGGCCAAAGGCCGATGTGTATGCTGTATCACTATCCAGTCATGCACTCATCTTGAAATGTATCGACGACTGTTACCAAAATTTGTTATCACTCACTTATCAGTTCATTTATTCATTTACCTTTATCACGTACCGATCAACCGTCGACGGTCCACGTGTATAATCCAGTGTGTACGGATAAAGATAAATGAAGGGGGGGTTAGTGCATGGGTCAGATGTTTGGAGTGTTGGGGGTTTTTGTAAATGAAACATGAACAATGAAAGTTAGAATGATCACAGCAGGCTGACCGCCAGAATTTTATTTTATTTTCGATCCGCGTAAACTCTGTCCGTGTATTGATGTCTATGATTTGTAATACTTTACCACTACCCTGTATTCATTTTTGATTTTAATTTCTGTTCAGAATGGGAGTATAAACTCCCAATGGGGCGTTATGTTGTGGTAAATACACTTGCATTTGTAGAATAGATTTGCATACATGTAGAAATTTAGAAAGACTTGCTTACAGTTGTGGGAAAAGGTCGGGTAGACATCCTTGAAGATACTCTTGGCAGACGATTAAGTTTCCTTGAAGATAGCGTGCAAGGGACGGGACGCTCTGAACTTGATACGTGATACAGGACCGCCTTTTGGGGTGTAATCGAAGCTTAATCGTCACTACCAGCTTTAAAAACATTGTCATGTTCCCAGCTCTCTGAGATCTTCATTGACGCATCAATAAAAGTTGTATCTCCCTCCCATGAGGCTGGCTCCTGTCCATTTTCCTTATCCACATATGAGAAGACTTTTCTCTCGATTATCGAACCTCCAATTTCTCCAACAACGTCTTACTGACTGTATGGGGTGGACGGGTGTCCTTATGCAGCTAACGACCTTGAACAGGTGCATCCGATTCAGGATGATACATGGAGTGCAGGTGGACTTCTAATGGGCAGACTAACGGGTCTTTCAGGGTCATAATTCTAGATGATACACAAGTGTTCAAATACTTATTTGCAGCTGTATAACACAAATACATAGTTAGAAAATCATGCATTGTGATTTCTGGATTTGTCTTTTTAGTTTCTCTCTCTCACAGTGGACATGCATCTACGATGAAAATTTCAAACCCCTCCATGGGAGAAATAGCAAAATAGCAGGGTGTTCAAATACTTATTTTCTTCACCGTACTTGCATGTATAGATTTTTAAAAAAGTATACAGTGAACCCTCATTTTCGTTGGATTAGTTTCAGAAAATAACACATAATAGGTGATATCTATAAAGTAGAATTTTTAATTTAACAATTATTTAAAATGTAATGTTACACATGAAAAAGTAAACTCCTTTTTACAGGCCGAATAATTTGTTTAAGAGGTAAGAGTACTGAACAAAGGGTTCGCACACCTTGTCAATGGCTAAATTCAAGCACTTACCTACAAATTTTTCAATTTTCCATTACCTTCAAAGGAAGAAATCTAAGGTCATTCAAAGGAACATTTTTTGTTGCCTTTGATGATTAAAATAAAATCACCATCTTGCTGTCAGCGCATACTTTTTATGAGCTGTTCCTATCTATGATCTTTTTGTGTCAATTCGCTGCCGTATCAGACATGAATTCTGCCATTCTGTTTCAACAATGCACGCGCAGCTTCAAAACGTCACACTGGTTTAAAGGTCGCTATAGGTGTTGGGTAACAATATGAGTTCAATAGGGGAAGATGAAAAAATAAATTACTGTATGGATGAAAAGCAGCAGCACGGCAGCACAGCGGTTAGCGCATGTGCAGCAGAGTTCTGAGGTCTGTGTGGAGTTTGCATGTTCTCCTAGTGTTTGTGTGGGTTTCATCCGGGCACTCCGGTTTCCCCCCACATTCCAAAAACATGCATGTCAGGTAAATAGGCCGGTCCAAATTGTCCCTAGGTGTAAATGAGCAAGCGAATTGTCTGTCCCTGTGTGCCCTGCGACTGGCTGGCAACCAGTTCAGGGTGTCCCCTGCCCAGTGCCCGTGGATGGTTGGGATGGGATTCAGCAACCCCGCAACCTTACGGAGGATAAGCAGTGCAGATAATGTATGGATGGATGAAAAGCAGATAAATGAGCCAAATTTGGACATTTTCATAATATCGATTGCTCCAAAGCAGAGTGCATTCAATCTTAGAAGCTGCTGATATTTTGCTTTTGTTTAACTTATTGTAATGTAGATTTTTTGTGTGTTTTTAAGAAGATTTGTTTCCAATTTGCTTAAAATAGAATTGTAAATAGTTTTTTTTTGCATTTTATCATGTATTTATAGCATTGAAGAGTTTATTTTTAATCTACATTCTATTGTTTTGCATTTTCAGGGATTTTGTGTTATTTGTCTTTAAATCTGTTTAGTGAGTAAAGAGCTAATATTATTTTGTATTTTACAAATTGTTTTGTAGATCTGTGAATATATTAATTTATATTTCATGTGTTATTCAGTGATCCACTGCAAAACATATGAAATTACTAATTAGTAAATAATTTGATGCATAATGTTTCATTATTTTTGATAATAAATCACAATTTTTTAATTAAAAATAAAAATCTAAGGAGCTGTTTGGGAGCACAAAGCTGGCTCATCTCAGCAAGCAGAGCTGAAAGAGCGGCTTTCAAAATGAGCCGGAATACCTGTGACTAGTCT
The DNA here is from genome assembly GCF_059441175.1 of Urocampus carinirostris. NCBI lineage: Eukaryota > Metazoa > Chordata > Actinopteri > Syngnathiformes > Syngnathidae > Urocampus > Urocampus carinirostris. Next base: position 34,299,313 of record NC_142365.1, read on the forward strand.
GATCAACCTGTCCTCTTCAATGCGACAGTAGGAGGCAGTCAAGCTTTACATGTCAACTAAATAAGGACTAAGCCAACATGCTGTAATTTTTACGCATTTAAAAAGAAAAGTTTTTATTTAAAAAGGGGTGGCAGGACCCCATACCAGCAATCTACGGGCAGTGGGCAGGGGACACCCTGAACTGGTTGCCAGCCAATCACAGCTGCAAATCACATTAGTTCTCGCAGCTTGCTTCGTTCTTCATCGACACACGAGCCGAGTGATCCACCGCTAAGAGTCGTACAGCTGGGCGATTTTACGTCCGCCCGGGACGATCGGAGACAAATTCACGACAGGGTTTTTACTTGCGCCGCACCGCGGGTGCCGTTCGGTCGCTCCTGCGAGCGAACCCCTAACCCGCGGCGCGGGTACTTTCGGGCGCGATACGCACGACACCGAGACAGTTACGGGGGTCCCGCGCACGTCCGCCGCCTTTCGGCCGCCGTGCGCGGACGGCCGCCTGTCTTGCACCGCGCTACTGGGGTCGTCGGGCAAAGTTGCCATGAAAATAAATACGTGAATGAAAAAAAAAGACAAATTAAGGTTTTACTGTATTCTCCGGCTATAAATGAGTATTTTCATAGTTTGGCCGGGGGGTGCGACTTATACTCCGGTAAGAATTACACCTAAAATTGTTATTATCATTGAGATTCACATTTCTATTACCGGGACTGTACATCACGTCACGCTATTCTCACTCAAAAGGGCGCTCTAGGCCTGTGTTGATAATTTCAACCTTGATCGCCACGTAGAAGCAGAAGAGGACAAGGCAACTTTTCGTCTACCTGCCGGATTGGGGGAGTTGTTTAGGTTAAACGGTGACACAGAGGATGAATATTTCATTGGATTTAGTGATTTGGAGTGTAGATAATAGTTTGACAAGCAAGTTCTTTATGATGGAGAAATGTAAATCAAATGTTGTTTTACATATACCTGGCAAAGACAAAATCATATTTAATGACTACATGATAGTAAAGCAGAGGGTACAGATTCTGCTGGCTTATCATTTTCAAGTGTTTAGCCCATTATTTCTCAACAGTGTAAAAGTAGGGCAGGGGGTGTGGTTTTCCCGTGCTTGGGACATTCAAAAACTGTGTTCATCTTGCTATTTCTCACTCTCTCTAAATACTGCCCAGCTGCATGAAGAATAAAACAGTAGATTCAGTAGTATGAATGAATGAATGAATGAAAACTCCATTCCAACATTAAAATAAAAACAGAACAAAAACAATAACTCAACAACAAAATAATATTACATATGTTCGAAAAGGGCTAGTCAGAAGCAAATGCTTATATTCCCTACCCCTTCATCTTCCCTAATAAACACACCAATTATATAACAACAATTGTAATACTATTATCAATAACAGTTATGGTATAACCACATCAACAATAACACAAAGTTAATCATAGTTCTAGACGCACTAGGTCGGCGGCGCCCTCTGTTGGCTGCGGCTGCATCGGCTCGCTACAACGGGTCAGGTGCAAACGACATTTCGTTCTGTGTACATTGTTACACAGAATGACAATACAAGGAAATTATTATTATTATTATTATTATTACTATTCCCAATCTCTTGTATCACTCATACCCGATTTTCTTCATCTCTGTATTCCGCCAGGAATGTTTTTTTGTATTTAGATTTGAACAAGTGAATAGTTGGACATCGTTTGATCTCGTCTTGCAAACCGTTCCAGAGCTTGACTCCACACACAGACACACACATACTTCTCCTGGTGGTTCTCACCTTTGGAATTCACTACAGCCCCTTAAGTTATAATTTCCTTCTTTCCGAATGAGTAATTTATGGATGTTTTCTGGCACTGTTTTTGTTGACCTTAAATAGCAGGCGTGCAGTGAAAATTTTTACAAAATCATCTCATTTTAATAATTTGGACTGCAGGAATAAAATATTAGTATGATCTCGATATCCTACCCTGTGTATAGTTCTAATTGCACATTTTTGGAGGATAAAAAGGGGCTGTAGTGAACTTTTGTAATTATTGCCCCAGACTTCTGCACGATATGTTAGGTATGGCAGAACTAGTGAACAATATAATAAATACAATGCATTATAGTTTAAAAAGAATTTGGCTTTATTAATTATTGAAATGCTTTTAGATACTTTAGTTTGTATGTGTCTGATGTGTGTTTTCCAGCTTAATCTATTGTCTATTATGACCCCTAAAAACTTAATTTCTGATACAGCTTCTATTGCAGCACAATCCATTTTTACTTTTAAATCTTGATTTGCCTTGCGGTTACCTAAGAATATTACTTTGGTTTTATTTAAATTTAAAGATAATTTATTTATATCCATCCATACTTTTAGGTTAATTAGTTCACGATTAATACAGGTTACCAAATCAATATAGTTATCATTTGAATAGAAAATGTTAGTGTCGTCTGCAAATAGTACTATTTTCAATAGTTTTGAAACATTAAAGATAGAAGAATAGAATTTACTTTAATTGTCATTTTTTGTAACCATGCACACAGAACGAAATGTCGATACACCTGATCCGTAGAGTTAAACTATAGCGAGCCGATGCAGCCGCAGCCAAACAGGGCGCAGCCATTTTAGTCATTAGGTGCCCAAACCCCCCAATTCCAACCCTTAATGCCGAGCGCCAAGCAGGGAGGCAATGAGTACCAATGTTGTAAGTCTTAGGTATGACTCGGCCGAGGCTTGAACGAGCGACCTGCCAGTCTCGGAGCGGGCGCCCTACCATCTAGGCTACTAGTTAAAGTTACTGCTTCTTCCGAAAAGTAACTGAGTTAGTAACTTAGGTAAAACAAACGAGTTATCAGGCAGACTAACTATGTCTACGACTTCAAAAACAAGTTGCATGCAGGGCGAGAGTGAGCTCCTTTTACAGCACGGGAGTTTTCTACCCAAATAATTAAAACCTGGCTATAACATAGAAACAACAAAATAATAACAACACAAGTTATTTTAGAAATGTATATCAAAATATCGTTAATTACGAATTAAATAACTTTGGACCCAGGATAGAACCCTGTGGTAGTCCACAACAGATGTCCAAGTATTCAGATGACAACTCTCCCATTTTTACATATTGCTTCCTCCCTGTCAAATAACTTCCATTGCAAAGCAAAACCCTTGATGCCATATCTTTCAGGTTTTATAAATACCGTAAATTCCGGACTATAAGCCGCTACTTTTTTCCCAATCTTTCAACCCTGCGCCTTATTCAGTGATGCGGCCAATTTATGTAATTTTTCTAACGGCCGCTTTTATTTATTTTAGAAACTTATTCTGATGTTTTGCACGGGCAAATGAGAAAGAAGGGGCAGAGCAAACGCGGGCTGACGGGAAGTGGAGTAAAGGTGAGACGTGTTAACGGCGGACAGTAGTGGATATATATAATATCCCACCCTTACCTTTGGAAATATACACTTTTTTCCTTGGATTACTTTCAACGGGACCTGGACTCTGCAGGTCTGCATCAAACCTTAAGTACCGTTATCATTTTCCGTTCATTTTGCCGGCTGTGATTTTTGGACTGTGTACTTTAATAGATAGATAGATAGATAGATACTTTATTCATCCCCGTAGGGAAATTCACACTTCCAGCAGTCTACCCCGTTGTTTATTAACAGATAAGCATGATGCCCTAGGGGTGCTTGTAGCGAAGTGGATGACGTTACGCCAGTCCAAAAATTCGACATCCCTGCGTCAGATGGAAAACTTTTCTTTGTGAAAATCCAGGGATACACCACCTTGTGTTAGCAAGTCCGCCTCCTCTCCGATTCCCCCCGGCTTTCGTGTCTCTGTTAATGAAGGACATTCAGTTTCAATCGAGGGACACAAAGTTGGGTTTGGGTTGATTTTGAGTTTGTGTTACATTTTTTAATGTGGGCGCATGCGGCTTATATACCGGTGCGGCTTGTGTAGGTACAAAATAGTTTTTCCTCCTAAAATGTGGTGGGTGCGGCTTATAATCAGGTGCGCTCTATAGTCCTTAATTTACGGTAGCATATTATGATTAATGGTATCAAATCCCTTAAGTCAATAAATATCCCGACTGCGTATCTCTTTTCTATGCTATGGGTGATTTCTTCTACTGCATCAATAATAGCCATTGTTGCTGATCTGTTTGCTCTAAAACCATATTGACTTTCATTAATCAATTTATGTTTATCTACTAATTGTTCTAGTCTATTATCGTAAAGTTTCTCTAATATTTTAGAGAACTGAGGAAGTAGAGATACCGGTCTATAGTTTGTAAAAATATGCTCGTTTCCATTTTTGTATATTGGTATAACTTATGCTATTTTCATTTGATTTGGAAATTTGCCTCTTAGAAATGATAGATTACAGATGTAGGTCAATGGTTTCACAATGCTATTTATAATTTGCTTGACTAGTAACATATCGATGTCCAAACCATAGACGTTTTAGCCTAGATGGTAAGGCGCCCGCTTTGAGACTGGGAGGTTCGGGTTCGCGCCCCGGCCGAGTCATTCCTAAGACTTAAAAAGTGGTCGGCGGCGCCCTCTCTTGGCTGCGGCTGCATCGGGTCAGATGCAATCGACATTTCGTTCTGTGTACATTGTTACACAGAATGACAATACAAGGAAATTATTATATTATTATTATTATTTTTACATTTGCTAAGATCTCTGATTCCGTAACCCCAGATAAAAACATGGTCTTGGAGTTCATTTTTATCAGTGACTCAAATAGCTTACTACTGCACTCTGGGATATTTGCAGCGAGCTCTGGTCCAACATTTACAAAATAAATATTGAAATTCTCCACAACTTGATTTCAATTATAATTTTCTCTGTTCTTATCAATAAAATAGTTTGGATATGTATTACTTAGATTCTTTCCTTTTATTATACTATTTAATATATCCCAAATACCTTCAATATTACTTATGTTATTATGTAATAAATTGGTATAATTTCTTGCTCGCTCTTAATTTTCCTGTCAATTTGTTTTTATACGTCTTATATCCGGAATTTTCTATATAAGTTTTTTTTTTCTTACAAGCATTATATAAACCCTTAGTTATCCATGGATGATAGTACAAGTGCACACTTGTGTTTTATCTCCTTTATATTTACATTTCATTTTAAATCATTTAGAAATTTTACATTTTTTTGGTTGCATATTGTTAACTGCAGTTTACTTTTGCAAAGAAATAAATAGTCTTGTGGCACACAAGCTGTGTGCCAACTCCTTGATACACAATGGTAAAACACCATATGCTGGTTGACCTAACCAAATGTCACTCACAAAAACAATCACAAACTAAATGGGATTTGTGTGTTCTGTGCCAGTTGCACACTGGTGAGGTATTGCAATGTTCTGCAAAATCTACCAAGAAACCTGTTGGTGTTGGTAATGTGTCATTATCTAAGGATCTTTTGGAGTTAAAATAACTTGGTGTTTTTCTCATGGGTATTGATATTGCTAGACTAGATGAGGGTACAGGTTGAGGGTAGACTGTTAGCTTACATTGCAAAGTGGCACGAGTCTTGTCGATTTAAATTAAACCAGAAGGAATTCAACCGATATCAAGGGGCTAAGCAAAATGAGATACAGCCATGTACTGCAAAACATCACATTCCTTTTGACTGATAGCCTGTTTGTTTCTTTTCCAATGAAAATAGGTCAGAAAAAAACTGCAAAAAAACTGCAAGAAGTAGCCTCATCCAGATGGATGCAAATGTTCGCAAATTTGCAATACAGTTGGAGGACACAGCTACTTGCAAAACTATCTCCTGGAAATATGATTGCCCTTGAAGCAAAGAACCATTTTACTTACCTAACAAAACTGTAAAACAGAGCAAGGCAAACAATGTATGTCAGTAATGATGACGAAGGTGACCGTCATAGTCTTGCCTTTGCTGAACCGGTTGCTCTTATTGATGATGTATGCGACAGTGAATATGTAAAGTAGCTGACTTGGGTGAAATTTACAGAAAACGATTAGAGAAACTAGGTGTATAGGTAAATAGCCGTGTTCACACCACCAGACTAAAGAACAGACTACTCTCAGTCCAGCCTGATCTACAGGCTAAATGTCAAATTCCACCTACACAGGATGCTTTGAGGCAACACATAAAAAGATCAATGTACCAGGCAAATACATAGAACCTTGCTTTGGTTCCTCAGCCATGTTTGCCCAGTCCATCTGAATGGAGATAGGTTGACACCGATGCTGGATGGCAGACACTTTGGTCAAAACTCCTTAAAGCTTCACAGGCTTGCTATGAACTTGTGCATTGTGGTTGCAAAAAGGGTTGTATACTGAAAATGTAAAAAGGCAACCTTAAAATGCACAGCACTGTACACATTCTCCAGTAACTGCAGTGATTAATTCTGAAGTTGCAGGCTAACATCGTAATCCCCAAAGGTCATGGTACCAAGAATAAATGTATATACTTTAAGTAACCTTTTCAACTGTTTACACTGCATATAAACTTTGATTGTTGTTTGAGTTTTTAAAAAGTTTTTTCATGTTCGTATTCATACAGTATTGTTTATTAAGATCCAACAGTTTTGTATTGATTTATCAAAATGTGGGATGATTTGCCATCCATGACCTCCCAGCCTCCATAAAGTTGTCCTTTCAGAATGATATAAATATTAAAAATGGGTTTCTCATCCACAAAACACACCATGTGTTTACATTTCTATAACATTTACATCCAAAGATATAGTATCTGATTCATGCATAGAAATGCATGATGCTGGAAGTCAATGACCCCTAGCTGACCCCAGAGATGACCTGTAAGAGTAATATAAATACCGTAAATTCCAGACTATAAGCCGCTACTTTTTTCCCAAACCCTTAACCCTGCGGCTTATTCAGTGATGCGGCCAATTTATGTAAATTTTCTAACAGCCGCCAGCGGCGCTCGAGTACAAAAGGTAAGATTTAGACTGGTGGAATATATGCGCCGAGGAAGACTGCAACGCCTTAGCTTGCGCACAAATTAAATTAACGTAGACATATCCTCATCATGCAAATTGGAAAAAGGAAGGCACATGACGTAGCTTTCAAGCTAAAAGCAAACGAGCAGTCCGATAAAGAAGGAAACAGAACTACTGCACGTAAACTTCACTTTGCGAGCATGTTGCTAACGTGTTTTTGAATAAGGGAGCGTGGGACGACGTCTATATGACAAAGTCTCTTTCCCATACTGGGGAAGACGACTTTGATGACGTCAGTTATAAGGAGGAAGATGAGGACAGTTTACCGTGGTTTCTACAAATACGGTATGTTTTTTTTAAGAGACCCGTTTACTGTGTTGCGAGCGTGTTGTTAGTAGCGTTTTGCTACCCTTCACAGGCACGGTTTGGGATGAAAGTTATAATATTAAAATTAAAGCTTTGAAAACTCTAGGTGTACTGTCTTTCTTTGTAAATATGTGTAACCGATGTATAATATGTATTTGCACCTGTATATTTTTGTAATGTATTTATTTGAGACACTTAGTCTGATATGTTTTGCGAAATAAAAAAGAGGGGCGGAGCAAACGCGGGCTGACGGGAAGTGGGGTAAAGGTGAGTGAGACCTGTTGTCGCGGCGGACAATAGTGGATATATATTTTTCCCACCCTTTGGAAAATATAGACTTTTGTCCTTGGATCAGTTTCAACGGGTACCCGGACTCTGCAGGTCTGCATCAAACCCTAAGTACCGGTATCAATTTCTGTTCATTTTGCCGGCTGTGGTTTTTGGACTGTGTACTTTATATTCAGTTACAATCGCTGGACTCAAAGCCGGGTTTGAGCTAATTTTGTGATTGTGTTACATGTTTTAATGTGGGCACATGCGGCTTATATACAAGTGCGGTTCGTGTAAGTACAAAATCGGTTTTCCTCTTAAAATGTGGTGGGTGCGGCTTATAATCAGGTGGGCTCTATAGTCCGGAATTTACGGTATTGAAAATGAATTTCTCCTAGTCAGTAACATGCATATACACATATCCACATTGCTATTGCATTTAGATCTTCAGATAAAAGTTTCCAATTGCATGGATAAAAAGCTTAAATTTCAGAGGTCAATGACCTCTACCAACCCCTGGAGATGCCTCTAGAGCAGACCTGGGCCCTCCGGTCCTGGAGGGCCATACGTCCTGCCAGATTTTGAAGTTTGCTCTTCTTTAACTCAGGTGATACAAATTATAACCTCGTTAGCAAGCTAGCAAGTGCTCGTCAACGATACTGGTGATTGGAATCACCTGTATTGGATCAGAGAAACCTCAAAAATCATGCAGAACATACGGCCCTCCAGGACCGGAGTGCCCAGGTCTGCCCTAGAGACATATTGGTATTAAATATGATTGGTCATGCCCATGTTTATGGAAAACAAATTAAATTTACATTTCTGTCACATTTAAGTGTTTAATATACAGACATTTCTAAATTAATGCATAGAAATGTCATCATGGAGGTCGTGACCTCTATCTGACCCCAAAGGTCAAATGGAGAATCGCTCCACATCTCAATTTATGCCTTGAAGAACAAACCCTGAAAGTTTCATGCTTTTTTCATTTTGTGCGTGTTTGAATTATAATAAGAGCTCAACATTTCCACTATATACATGTTTTTTCCTTCTTAATTATGTATTTTTCAGCTGGTGCGCCTCTAGAGAGACTTATAGTCAGGTACATACAGTAAATATTTTTAGTTGAAACAATCTTAAAGATGTGTTTGCATTTTCAAGACTTTCAAAAATTGGATTCAAGACATTTTGATGACAATCAATGCTTTCGTTTTACAATAAGGACACACACACGCACGCACGGTACTTAAGTAATACATACGGACAATCTTTGATGGCACAAGTCCAGTATCCAGTTGTAGGCGATCTTCTAAAAAGGCCACAGCTATCTTACTGAAATTGTCATAACTGGCTTGAGCAGCTACTATAAATGGCTGCTTGGGGCTGCGAGCCAAAGGGCGGCAAAAGTCGGACCATTTCAGCACCTGTAAAAGGAAAGCTCTTGTCATGAATCAGTTTATTTAAATGAAGAATGACCAAAGTCCAGCCTGTGATCATATTATTACTGGCCCGCGGCCTCCTTCATAAAATTAATAATATGTGACCTGCCAGTAATGTTGACCGCAATATTAAATAAATTTTATACAGAAAAAAAATAAAAATACATTTCGCCAGATGATGACAGTAGCCCATTTGCCACCTTGTCCTTGGCTTTCTGGGAGAATTTTAGCTCAGCCCACCCCATTTTCAACATGATGAATACAAATAAAAAAAGGAAAGGTGACTGAGTGCCGCTGCCTCCAGGACAAGTGGCAATTTAAGTATTTTTTCACCAAAATCCATAACAACTGAATCTGCTCAATTTGCCAGGAGACTCTGGTTGCTTTCAAAGAATAGAACATAAAGAAGCACCGCCAGATGAAACATGCTGACTACGAAAACCGAACTGGAAACGAACGTGGTGAAAAGGTCAGGTAACTGGTAGCCGTCTTATGTTTTTTCACGAGACCCCACGAGTCAAATGAAAATGCTACAAAGGCGACTTACGAGCTCAAGATGATGATTGCCAAGCACCAGCCTTCCCTAGTACCTTGTCAAATTTGATCACAATCTGAAAAACTAAACATTGAATTATACATATTTTTCAAAGGGGAGGTTTACACATTTACAAGTGTTCATTTGAAGAACACCAGTTCGGGTTCGGCCCCCATCAGGAGACCGAAACCTAGAGCTGGTACAAGTCTCACCTTGCAAGGGCAGTCTGATTTTGGCCTGCCACAAGGCAAGAGGGGTGTCCTAAAAGGAACAAGCTGGACCAGGGCCCTGGCCGGTCCTGGCCAGGTCTCAACTCAACAGGTAGCCGGCGAGGCTTGCCAGGTCAGCAGCCATGCTTGATCAAGCTAGTGGCCAAACCAGAGGGACAAAGCCAGAAAATGGGATATGAGTGAGATTGGAAATACTGCGTTTAAAACTATGGTAAACTTTGTTATATCATGATTGGGGCGGCAGTAGCTCAGGAGGTAGAGCGCTTATCTTGGGATCAAGGGATCCCAGTTCGAATCCCGGCTCGTCCGTGTTACATGTCAAAGTGTCCTTGGGTAAGACACTGAACCCCTAATACCCCCAATGAGCAGGTTAGCGCCTTACATGGCTGCAAGGCCGCTATTGGGAAATGTGGAGCACATTATAAAGCGCTTTGGGAAGTCATTGACTTGAAAAGCGCTATAGAAATGCAGATCATTTCATTAAAAAAAGCTTTTGATACCTATCTATCCATCTATCCTGGTCATATCCCTCGAGAGGGGTGACCGACAGCAAGACAAACACATACAAAAACAAAGAAAATAAAAAGGTAAAAAGAAGCAAAAAACACACATTTTTTGAACCATGGCCTACCCAAATGCCCAAACACCCAAACAGGTTATGCACCTCGGCACCCAAGTAGGTCATTGTTTCGTCCCTCCAGATGAAACGGGACACTTTGACTTCCGGGGTGAGAGGACGCTGGCGTGTATGTCGCCGCTTCTCACTCCAAAAACTTTTCCAAACTTTCATTCGATTCAAACTTTTTCGAAGCTCAGATACTTTTTCTGATTTTTCTTTTGCCCTTCTGTTTTGGACTGTGGGTACTTTGGTTGATGTAACCTGAACCAACATTTCACTTTATCAATCAAACCCTCGTAACTTAGCCCTCGGGCTAACTTAAACATACCAGCTGTCACAGCACCGGCCTCTCTCCCTCGTCATGGCGTGCCATAACCTCGCCGCTTTTGGATTATTGCTGATACTCCTGACGTTCTGCCACCATCCAGCGACAGGATTGCTCCAGTATTCTATCGCGGATCTTCTCCGGATCCGGTGGATTGCGCGGGGGCCTCCGCCACCGGAGCTGCTCCACCATCCTGACATAACTCGCCTGCCTCGACGCCGCTACATTCACCGCGGATCGCGCAGGCACGTCGAGTATAAAAACCCTGGTTCAATCACCTCGACCTGGTCCACATCTCGACGCCCTCCCATAAACTGCGGCCGTAGGGCTAACTGCCATACATTAGCCCGCCTAGCTAGGTCGGCTAACAGCACTGCCGCCGTCAAACAAGACACCTCCGCCGTCAACTTTGGATTGCTGAACGTCCGCTCACTCAGGAACAAGGGCCACCTCATCCAAGACGTCCTCGCTGAACGAAAACTCGACTTCCTCGTTTTAACAGAAACTTGGCAACAAACAAACGACTTCGCTGCTCTGAATGACTCCACTCCTCCCGGCTTTGTTTACATCTGCCGTCCCCGTGGCAACGGCCGTGGAGGAGGTCTCGCGGTAATTCACCGCGAGAAGTGGAAAGTCTTGCCTGTCTCCGTCACTTCATCGACCTCCTTTGAATGTCTGGTGTTTAAGCTCCCCGGACCCACGCCAACCATTATTGCTTCAATTTATCGCCCCCCAAAGCCACATAGTGATTTTATAAATGAATTCTCCAGCTTAATTACACATTTATCCACTCTCTCGCCAAATTTAATTTTATTAGGAGATTTCAATATTCACATGGACAACCCCAACCTGCCACTCACCAGAGACTTCACATCCTGCCTGGAGAGTCTCGGGATACACAGCCTCATTGACTTCCCCACCCACATTAAAGGCCACACATTGGACTTGGTTTGCTGCTCTGGCCTCTCTACTTCCAAGCCCACTTCCAACGTTTTTCCTGAATCTGATCATGTCCTCCTCACTTTTAACACCGTACTCTGTCTCTCTACTGTCAAAACCTCCCGTCTCATTTCTTTTCGTAATACCAAAAATATCAACATTGACACCCTCTGCTCCATTATTGACCGTTCCCCGCCCCCAGAAGCTCTTTCAAGCCCGGATGAGCTTACCACTCACTACAATACCTGCCTCACAAATATTCTAAATTCTCTTGCCCCCCTGAAAACCAGGACTGCCTCATTCTCCACATCTGCCCCCTGGTTTACACCCGCTCTTCGGTCAATGAAATCAAAGAACCGCCAACTTGAGCGACTCTATAAGAAAACCGGCCTCACCATCCATAAGGACATGTACACTACCCATACTGCTAAATACAAGGACCAAATTGCACAAACCAAATCCAGCTACTACTCCGGCCTCATCCTTTCCAACGAAGGAAATTCAAGAACTCTCTTCTCTGTCATGAACAAAATCCTCCAGCCACCAAATTCTCTCCCCCTCCACCTGTACTCCACAGCAACCTGCAACTCCATAATGGAGTACTTCAATCACAAAATCCTTAAGATTCATCACCAACTCCATCAAAACCTGTCTGCTCCCTCCCCATCTGAATTTCCTTCTCCTTGTCACTTCTTCTCCAGTTTTGCTCCACCCACGACTGCTGAATTATCCAACCTCATACTCAAATCCAAGCCCACCACTTGCCAGCTCGATCCCCTCCCTTCATCCCTTGTTAAATCCTGCCTCCCTTCCCTGCTTCCTCTCATATCTGCCATTATTCACTCCTCACTCTCTTCTGGTATTGTCCCATCACTTTTCAAAACCGCTGCTGTTACTCCTACACTTAAAAAACATGGTGCTGACCCCAACAACTTCGACAACCTCCGCCCCATCTCCAACCTTCCATTTATTTCAAAAATCCTTGAAAAAACTGTTGCTGCTCAACTCCACTCGCACCTGTCCCTCCACTCTCTCTATGAGCCCTTTCAGTCTGGTTTCCGCCCCCGCCACAGCACAGAGACTGCCCTAATCCGTATTGTAAATGATCTCCTCATAGCATCCGACTCCGGTTTAGTCTCCATCCTCATCCTCCTAGACTTGAGCGCCGCCTTCGACACAATCTCTCACCCTATCCTCCTCAATAGACTCTCCTCCATTGGTCTCACCCATACTCCCCTCAGTTGGTTCCATTCCTATCTCACTGGCCGCACTCAGTTTGTCCAGCTGAAATCCTTCACCTCAAAGCCCTCCCTAGTCACCTCAGGTGTACCCCAGGGATCTGTCTTAGGTCCTCTTCTCTTCATCGTCTACCTCTTGCCTCTTGGTCATATCCTCCGCAAATTTAATATCCACTTTCACTGCTTTGCTGATGACACCCAACTCTACCTCTCCTGCAAACCAAACTCCATACTCCCACCTCCCTCCCTCACCTCTTGCCTTTCCGAACTCAAAACATGGTTCACAACAAACTTTCTTAAATTAAATGCCAATAAAACAGAATTCCTCCTTCTTGGCACCAAATCCACTTTATCCAAAGTAAACAACTTCTCTCTCAACATCGACAGCTCCTTAGTGTCCCCCTCCCCCCAGGTCAAGAGTCTGGGTGTCATCCTGGATAGCATGCTTACCTTCCACTCACATATCAACACCATCACCCGCACTGCTTATTTCCACCTCCGCAATATTACCAGACTCCGCCCTTCCCTCACCCCCCGCACTACTGCTATTCTCGTCCACAGTCTTGTCACATCCCGCCTTGACTACTGCAATGCTCTCCTCTTCGGCCTTCCCCAAAAGTCCCTCCATAAAATTCAGCTGGTTCAAAACGCCTCTGCTCGCATCATCACAAAAACATCTTCCCAGCAGCACATCACCCCCGTTCTCCAACAGCTACACTGGCTTCCTGTTCAGCATCGCATCAGCTACAAACTCATCTTACATACATATATGGCCATTCACAACCTGGCTCCTCCTTACCTGTCCGACCTTCTCCAGGTGCACGTCCCCACTCGCTCCCTCAGATCCTCGTCCTCCCTCCGACTGTCAGTGCCCCCTGCCCATCTGAGCACCATGGGAGCCAGAGCCTTCAGTCGCGCTGCTCCCAAGCTTTGGAACAATCTACCTCCGGACCTCCAAAACTGCACACCTCTCTCCACTTTTAAGTCCCATCTAAAAACACACCTGTTCAGGACTGCCTACAACACATAGCTTCTCCATTTCTTATGTTTTTATGATTTTATGTCTTGTTTTTATTTTTTATCATCTTTGCTGGGGACGCATAGTGTCAAATCAACGTGCGTCCCTGGGACGCAACTTTTTTGACACAACATTGTCATAATTACCCGATTACTTTTTTTTTTTTTTTTCAAACAAAGATTTACCGCACTCCAAATTTTTTGTCAGACAGATCCGTCATTGTTGTTTTGGTCTCGCGGTTCGAGTTTTCGGCAAACGAGATCTTGTTGCTTCGAGATTACGTCATTGTTGTGGTGGTTGTCGAGTGAAGGTGAAAATCAACACAAAATTGGTAATTTTGTGTCCATAATAAGTCAAAACATAACACAGAAAGTGACAACGGCAATAATTTCGGCACGAAAAAACGGCAGAGAAATTCTTCGGAAGATTGCGTCAGGCAAGGAAAACACGTGTATTGAAGTGAACGATTTGAACAAAGAAAATAAACAAAAGAATACTCCTAGCAAGAAAAGGACTTTTCTGCCAAAATGGACTAAATTATATTGCTGGTTACACTATGAAGAGGATTATAATGGAGGCTACATGTTCTGTGATGCGTGTACCCAGCGTGACAAAAAATCTGGATTGCATAAATCATTTAGCAATACAAACTTTCAGAAAACCACATTGGATCGGCAAAATGACAATGAAAACCACAAATTAGCTATGGAAATTCCGTTGCTTTCATTGGACCTTGAGAAGGCATTGCAACTGTGGGGGGACAGCAAACCACGAAGATGATCTCATCTCATCTCATCAGCCGTACCGCTTATCCTCATTAGGGTCGCGGGGGGGCTGGAGCCCATCCCAGCCATCTCCGGGCAGTGGGCAGGGGACACCCTGAACTGGTTGCCAGCCAATCGCAGGGCACACAGGGACAGACAACTCATTCGCTCATTCACACCTAGGGACAATTTGGACCGGCCAATTCACCTGAAATTATATGAACTGAAAAATATGAAGTAAAAATTGCTTTGTATTACCAATTAACTGTGATGATTAAAACTGCATGAAAAAAAGATTAATATAATTATTTCAGCAATATTATTTTGTATAATGTACAATATTGTTGTGAACTGAAAAATCTGAAGTGATAACTGCTTTGTATTACCAATTTATTGTGATGATTAAAACGGAATGAAAATATAGATTAATATTTCAGCAACATTATTTTGTATAATGGACAATATTGTTGTGAACTGAAAACTCTTGAAGTGATAACTGATTTGTAATACAAATAAACTGTGATGATTAAAAGGGAATGAATATATAGATTTATATCATATATTTGTCGCCGATTCACAAATTCAACCTCGATAACACTAAATTTTGGGGACCCATAAATCTCCTTTGGACCCATAGATTTTTGAGCATACGCCTCATCACCTTACTTGTGCCGAAATTCACACATAACTTACGCCTATTTCTTCCAAACTCCATTACCAACCTTCACAATATTTCCTCAGAATCAGCCACAAGGGCTGTGTCATCTGCAAACAATAACTGACTTACCTGCCACACCATTCCACTGTTATCCATCATCTCTACACCGCTGCCAAATACTCTCACCACACCATCCACATACACATTTAATAGCCATGGTGACATGATTCACCCCTGTCTCACACCAGTCAACACAGGGAACCACTCACTTGTCTCACTCCCTACTCTTACACATGCTCTGCTGTTCACATAAAAACTTCAATGCTTCCAACAACGTTCCACCCACTCCATACATAACCATCAACTGCCACAATGCCTCTATATCAACTCTGTCATACACCTTTTCCAAGTCCATGAAAGCCATATAAATAACCTTACCTTTTGCAAAATATTTCTCACACACCTGTCATACTGCAAACACCTTATCAGGCTTCACATTTAAATCACCCAACACGGGCATTCTCCCCATACCACCGATCGCCTCCACTCTCACTTCTCTCCCATCCTCCACATTTACTCCTCAAAATATTCTGTCCATCTCGTCCTGACAACACTACCGCTAACCAGCAGTCTACCGTCCTTACATTTCATTATCGCTTCCTTTCCAGACTCGCTCTTTCTTACTCTTATCACTTCTTTGCAGAATACTTTTCTCCCTTCCTCAAACTTCACTCCTATCTTTCGACACCATTCATCATTTGTTTTCTTTTGGGCTGCTTCCACGACCGCTTTTACCAACCTTTTCTTCACTTTGTACCTTTCATACGCATCAACAAGACATGTCTCGTCGCTGGCACAGCCTCTGAGACCTCATCATTCCACCATTCACTTCCTTTCCTAATACCTCGACCAACTTTTTTTCATTCCACCCACTTCTTTCGCACTCCTCAAGACTGCCTCTTTAAACCACTTTTATTCCATTTCCACACTCACCACTTTTCTTCTACTAATCTGTTAATACTCTTCCCCTATCCTCTCTTTCCTTTTCTGCCTTGTTCAACTGACATTTTCACCTCTTCCCTCACACTCTTCTTATAACTAGCCCTCCACGATCCATCGAGTCTCAGTTTTCCTTACACATAAAAATGATCAGACATGCCACTCATTTCACTTCTGTCAACATGCACATCCAACAATCTACTTAACATCCCTTTCCTAAACACTACAGAATCCATCAGTGATATGTCATCCATCTCACCACCATCCACTCTGACAAAGTGTTGGAGTTATATACATATATTTATCCTACAGTTGACAGTAATATGTTATAAGTGTTCTCAGCCCTTTTTGTATAGTTTTCAGCCTAAGCTGTTTCTCAAGGCCATGAGTTGTTTTTTGTTTCTGTCTCTTTCACATGTGGGTGCACCCTGACCTGTGCATGCCATAACTCAAGTTGTTTTTCTCCAAGAACCTGAATATTAGAAGGGAGGGTTTGGAGACGTCTTCAGAGCGAGCGAGGAGGAGATTCTAACAGCTTGGTCTCCGCGGATCTCATAATGATAAATAAAATAACCAATTCTAAAGAACCGATTCTCTTTGTCTTTTATTTCAGAGCGTTTTATTATAAATGTTGGAGACTTGAACCTAACACAAAGGTATACTTATTCACGTCCCTCTTTTTAAACAATGTATTTGCAATTACCAGCTGTGGATATAGATGTGGGGCGAGTCAACCAGTTGAACAACTTTTTCAACAGGTTTGACCACTCCGCCTCATCCTCACCCCTGAGTAATGTAGCTGTCCTTCCCCCTCCCCCTCTGGACACTAGCATGGAAGACATCCCCCCACTAAAAATAACTTCAGCCCAGGTGTGTGGAGAGCTGAGAAGGCTACGAACCAGCAAGGCAGCTGGTCCGGATGGAGTATCCCCCCGACTGCTGAAAGCCTGTGCGTCTGAGCTGGGAGACCCTCTACAGCGCATCTTCAACCTGAGCCTTGAACAGGGGAGGGTCCCTCAGCTGTGGAAAACATCCTGCATCATCCCAGTCCCAAAGAAATCAAGACCTGAGGAACTCAACAACTTCAGGCCGGTCGCCCTGACATCACATGTGATGAAGACCATGGAGCGGCTGCTGCTGCACCACCTGAGGCTACAGGTCCGTCACGCCATCGACCCACTGCAATTTGCTTACCAGGAGAAGGTGGGAGTGGAGGATGCTATAGTACACATGTTACACCGATCCCTCTCTCACCTGGATAGGGCGAAGGGTGCTGTGAGGATTACATTTTTGGACTTCTCCAGTGCCTTCAATACCATACAGCCTCTGCTACTGAGTAGGAAACTGACAGAGATGGGAGTTAGCTCACACCTTGTAGAATGGATTACTGACTACCTGACAGGCAGACCCCAGTATGTGAAACAGGGGGGCTGTACATCGGACACTGTGGTTAGCAGCACAGGATCTCCGCAGGGGACCGTTCTCTCTCCGTTCCTATTCACTCTATATACATCGGACTTTAAGTACAACTCTGAGTCCTGCCATGTGCAAAAGTTTGCCGACGACACTGCGATCGTGGGATGTATCAGAAACGGGCAGGAGGAGGAGTACAGGAAATTGATTCAGGACTTTGTCCGATGGAGCGACGCAAACCACCTGCACCTAAACACCACCAAGACCAGAGAGATGGTGGTGGACTTCAGGAGAACCAGAACTCACCCGGTTCCTGTAACCATCAAGGGAGCATGTGTAGAATTTGTCCAGACCTACAAATACCTGGGTGTGCAGCTGGACAACAAACTGGACTGGACTGCCAACACAGAAGCTCTATGTAGGAAAGGGCAAAGCCGACTTTACTTCCTCAGAAGGCTGGCCTCCTTCAACATCTGCAAAAAGCTCCTGAAAATATTCTATGAGACAGTAGGGGCAAGCGCCCTCTTCTATGCGGCAGCGTGTTGGGGAGGCAGCGTCAAGAAGAAGGATGCCTCTCGTCTCAATAAACTGGCTAGGAAAGCGAGCTCTGTTGTGGGCAAAGAGCTGGACAGCCTAACAACAGTAGCTGAGAGACGAGCACTGAAAAAGCTGAGGTCAATCATGGACAATCCATCGCATCCACTACACAGCATTATCTCCAGACATAAGAGCAGTTTCAGCGACAGACTGCTGTCACTGTCTTGTACTACGGACAGACTAAAGAGATCTTTTCTTCCTCATGTCATGAGGCTCTTTAACTCCACCCGGCAGAGTAAAAGCCCACATTAAACCACACCACCTACATTGGATATGACCGAATCTTACTGCAATATGTATTCTGTGTAGCACTATTTAGTTACTCTATATAACACGCTACAGTGGGCATTTGCACGTCACACTGGGTATTTGTATATTGTATTCGTTTGGCTTTATTATTGTACTGTTCTCAGCTCAGGGATGCTGCTGGAAATGTGAATTTCCGTTCGGGGATGAATAAAGTATCTATCTATCTATCTATTTTCCACACAAAACTCTATCAATTTCTTCCCACTCTCATTTCTTCCTGGTACTCCATATCTACCAACCACATTTTGAACCGTTCCATCACCCACTCTAGCATTCAGGTCACCTAGTATTACCACTTTCCACCCTTCTTTCGCACTTGCCACACATTTGGACAAATCCTTCCAGAACTCTCCTCTCTCCTCAGCACCTCTTTTTGAACCGGGTCCATATGCATTGTAAACATCCGTACTTCTACACCCCACTTTAACCCCACCCACATCAATCTGGAAGATATCACCTTCCACTCCACCAGTTTTTCCTTAGCTTTCTCACTCACAAGCACAGCCACTCCTTCTCTAACATGTCCAGCCGTAACTCCAGACTTTTTACCATACATACCTCCAAGCTGTGATTCACCCTTTCCTTTCATCTGTTTTTCACTCAAGGCAACACATCAACATTCCTTTTAGTCATCGTCCTTCCAATCTCCTCTTTCTTCCTCTCAGTCGCTTTACTTCCACATCCTCTCACATTTAGTGACCCCATAATTAGGGTTTGCGAGACCTTTCCGTCCCCAGCCCGCCTTTCTTTGTCTTGCTGCCCTCTTAGGTAGTAGAAAGGAGAGGATCCCCAGTCTCCTCGCTTCCTTCACTTTAGTAGCCTTACGACACGCAGTGGACCACGGTGGGAGAATTCTCACACCTCCCAGAGGGAGAGGGCCCCTCACCACAGGACAACTTTTGATATCATTAATCATTGTTATTAAAAAAAACCTGTAATGATATGGCATCAGAGGAGTGGCTCTGGGATGCATTCAGTTATTTGACTGGGAGGCAGCAATATGTGAAAATGGGAGAGTTGACATCTGGATACTTGGACATGTGTTGTGGAGTACCACAGGGTTTTTTCCTGGATCCAAAACTTTTCAATTTATAAAAACAATATTTTTAATGTTTCAAAACTATTAAAAATTAGTAATAATTGTAGATGACACTAACATTTTCTATAACAAATAATAATAGTGAATTATTTAAACTAAAAAAATGGATGGATTTAAATGCATTTAAAAAATTATTATTAAGTGATATTTTTCAGAAGTCACAAGGAAAATCTAGGTCTGGCGGTGAAAATGGATGGTATTGCCATTGACAATGTATCAGAAATAAAATGTTTAGGAGTTACAATAGACAGTATATTAAACTGAAAAATACACATACAAACTAAGGCATCTAAAAGCATTTCAATTATCAACAAAGAAATGTTTTTCCTAAACTATAATGCATTGTATTTATTATATTGTTCTCTAGGTTTTGCCTTATTTAACATAATGTGTAAAAATCTGGGGCAATGATTATAAAAGTTCACTCCATCCCCTTACTATACTCCAAAAATTACGAATATAATGTTACTACGAATATAATGTTTTACGAATATAATGTTTTACGAATATAATGTTACTCATGTCTACGAATATAATGTTACTCATGTCTTGTTCTTGCACATGTCGACTGCACTACGTTTAATGCTCAAATTGCACAATGTCTGACCATTTCCTGTTTCATGCTGACTATTTTTGCACTATGATGACTTTGCACCAAATGCAATATTGCACAACCGTTACGATACCGACGTTATCACGACTACCCTGTATGTAACATCCCACATGCCGACATTTCTTGTGTAAATACCATGTAAATTATAACTATAGCCTTATCCCCCTTGTCTTATAACATTATCTTCTCTGTTCCTTTATCTTCTTGCTCATACCTCACTTGAATGTGTAAAACTGGAGTGTCATGCCCAATTTCGTTGTCACAATATGTTAGCCCATTTGTAACAATGACAATAAAGGTATATTCTATTCTATTCTATTCTATTCTATTCTAAAACATGCAATAAGAATTATGCTCAAAGGAAGGATACTGTGATCACACCAATATTCTATTTCTGCAGTCCAAATTATTAAAGCTGTCTGATCTAGTGGAGTTTTCCATTTCAAAGCTGCTATTGAGGGAACAAAGAGGTACTGCCAGAAAACATCCAAAAATTGTTCATGCCAAAATGAAGGAAGCTATAAAGGGAATGTAGTAATTTCAATATTCAACCAGTGGGAAAAGTATATGTGCGTCTGTACGTAGAATCAAACTTTGGAACAAATTACAAGATGATCTCAAACAATGTCCAAATACTTGTTTAAATCCAAACACACACACAAAAAAAAACATTACTGTCAAAGTACAGAGAGGACTAAAATGTGGTCAGAATGAGATTTAAAGAACAGAACTGTTATTTAGCAAATTGATGGTTTAAGACAATAATTAACCTCAGTATTAAATCATAACTGTTATGAACGCTACTTTTGTTATTGTTATTAATTGTGTCTGAATTACATTAGTGATTAGTAGCATTATAAAGATGGGTACTATAATAATGATTATTATAACTCATGTGGTCATTGGTGTTATTATCATTGTTATCCATTATTTGTTATATGTTAGTGAGCAGAAGCCTTTACAGTAACTAGATGGGTCAAACTAATAATTAAGCTTTTAAGTAATATTATAACCATTATCATGGCTATTATTCTGTGGTTTAGTTATTATTATCTTTATTATGATAATTACAAACTATATGTCTATTTTTACTGTTGTTTTTGAACACTGTTATTGTTATTTTATTGCTGACACCATTATATTATGCAAATGTATCCCAATCTAGATCTATATTATAAACAAAATAACAAGGTACCGTATTTTCCGCACTATAAGGCGCACTGGGTTATAGGGCGCACCCCTAAAAAATAGTTTTTGGTCCTATACTTTCCATACATAAGGCGCACCGGATTATAAGGCGCTACAATGGGAACGTCGACAAAACAGTCAGATAGTTCAGTCAAACTTATTACCCCCTTAACATTCCGAAAGGTTGCAAAGAAGCAAATACGTGTCTCAGACATGTACGGAAACAGTGTCTGTACGATGACACCAATCACTCAAATGCATCGTTCCAAATATCATTCGGAAGGTTAAAGTCTTGGGATTCAAGAAATTCCAAACATTTCTTAGTTTCCATTTTATTTTTTTTCTGGCAACTGTGTGGACAGCAAAGTAAGAATCTTTATGTGCAGGGAAACGGGGTTCTTTACTGTGCATACACAGAACATCAAGATCATTCTAAAACAAGATACCGGGAAAATATAAAGCCGCATAGCTCACCTAAGTTCTCTTGCAGCCATCACGTTCAATAATGATACGTAATTATGGTCTTCTTACAACCGTGAGTGTAGTAAATCCAGGAGAGTAAAATATTTAGAAATACAGAATAGTAAAAAATGTTTTCTCTATGCCGTAGTGCAACCCAACGTGTGATTCACATTCATCTTTTTCGGCCAATTGCAGGCTTTGTTTCGCCCCTTTAGCCTATGCGAGCCTGTAAATGATAAAAAGGATCCGCCCCTTTTACCTCTGAATAACTTTAGCCAATAGTGACTGATTCAAATGATGATTGACACATTGGTTAGGAAATTAAACGCCGGTATATAAATCCCAGCATACAACGCGGACTACTTAGCCTTCGGGGGGAAATCTAGTCGGCGGCTGCTTGCCTTAGTTGCAAGACTTTGCGACTTAATATTGATCCATATATAAGGCGCACTGTATTATAAGGCGCATGGTCAGCTTTTGAAAAAAATAAAGGCTTTTAGGTGCGCCTTATAGTGCGGAAAATACGGTAATTAAATATGCTGGTGGTGGTGAAAACTGAACAAAAACGAAACAAATGGAGATAACTTAATAAGAACACATTACTAACATTTACTAGATGGCTCACAGTTAGGGCAGACAAATGGTAGCTTAATGCTGGAGAGATATGGCTCAAACTACCATGTCTTGTCTTTTTAAAGCACAGACCACAGACACTTAGAAATGGGTGATCCTGCTGCTTGGGAAAGGCCTCCCCCCTAGCAGAGGTTCAACAATACCTTGTTTGATGAGCAACACAAACAACAAAACTGTCAGTTGTTACACCAAGAGCACCAAAGACAATTATTATTATTAAAATATATATTCTATATTCATAGAATATCTTTTATAATAATACAGTGAAGAAAATAAGTATTTGAACACCCTGCTATTTTGCTATTTGTCCTACTTAGAAATCCTGGAGGGGTCTGAAATTTGCATGTCCACTGTGAGAGGGATAAACTAAAACGGAAAATCCAGAAATCACAATGCATGATTTTCTGACAATTCATTTGTGTGATGCAGCTGCAGATTATTTGAACACCTGTGTATCATGTAGAATTCTGACCCTGAAAGACCTGTTAGTCCGCCCATTAGTAGTCCACCTGCACTCCATGAATCATCCTGTATCAAATGAAGTGTTGTTAGCTGCATAAAGACGCCTGTCCACCCCATAAAATTAGTAAGACTTTAACTTATAACATGGCGAAGACCAAAGAGCTGTCCAAAGACACAAGAGACAAAATTGCACACCTGCACAAGGCTGGAAAGGGCTACAGAGCAATTGCCAAGCAGCTTGGTGAAAAAAGGTCCACTGTTGGAGCAATCATTAAAAAAAATGGAAGAAGCGAAACATGACGGTCAATCTCAATCGTAGTCGAGCACCATGCAAGATATCACCTCGCGAGGTCTCAATGATTCTAAGAAAGGTGAGGTATCATCCCAGAACTAAACGACAGGCGTTGGTCAACGACCTGAATAGAGTTGGGACCAACATTTCCAAGGTTACTGTAGGTAAAACACTAAGATCTAATGGTTTGAAATCAGGCATGGAACGAAAGGTTCCCCTGCTTAAACCAGCACATGTCAAGGCCCTCTCAAGTTTGTACATGACCGTTTGGATGATACAGAGGAGTCATGGGAGAAAGTTTTGTGGTCAGATCAGCCCAAAAGAGAACTTTTTGGTCCGAATTACACGAAGCATGTTTGGAAGAAGAAAAATGAAGAGTACAATCCGAAGAACACCATCCCTACGTTGAGGCATTATGCTTTGGGGATGTTTTTCTGAACAAGGGACAGGATGAGTGCACTTCATTAAAGAGGATGACTGGGTCGTGGATTGTGAGATTTTGGGGAACAACCTCCTTCCCTAAGTCAGAATTGAAGATGGGTCGTGGCCCTGTCTTACAACACGACAATGACCTGAAGCACACAGCCAGGAAAACCAAGGAGTGGATCCGTAAGAAGCATATCAAGGTTTTAGCATGGCCGAGCCAGACTCCAGATCAGAGCCCAATCAAAAATCTTTGGAGGGAGCTCAAACTCCATGTTTCTCAGCGACAGCCCAGAAACTTGACTGAGCTAGAGAAGATCTGTGTGGAGGAGTGGGCCAAGATCCGTCCTGCAGTGTATGCAAACCTGGTGAAAGACTACAGGATAGCAAACAAAGGCTACTGTACCAAATGTAAACATTAATTTTTCTGAGGTGTTCAAATACTTATCACACAAATTAATCGTTAAAAATAAAACAGCCTCAACAGGGAAGCCCAAACTTCCCTATCCTCTGCCACTTCCTCCAGCTCATCCGACGGGACCCCGAGGCATTCCCAGGCCAGCCTAGAGACATAGTCGCTTCAGCGTGTCCTGGGTCATCCCCGGGGGCTCCTGCCTGTGGCAAATGCGAGGGAGGCATCCAGGAGACATCCTTATCAGATGCCCGAGCCACTGGCTCCTCTTAATGTGGTGGAGGAGCAGTGGCTCTACAATAGATGACTGAGCTTCTCACCGTCCTCTAAGGGAGATCCCAGACACCCTGCGGAGGAAACTCATTTCAGCCACTTGTATCAGAGATTGTATTCTTTCGGTCATAAACCACAATTCATGACCATAGGTAAGGGTAGGAACGTAGATCAAACGGTAGATCGAGAGTTGTGCCTTTTGGCTCAGCTCCCTCTTCACCACAACGGACCGGTAAGGGTCCGCATGACGGCAGACGCTGCACCAACCCGTCTGTCGAGTTCTCATTTCATCCTACGCTCACTCGTGGACAAGAAGCCAAGATACTTAAAATCATCCATTTAGGGCAAGATCTCATCCCCAACCCGGAGGGAGCATGCCACCCTTTTCCAGCTAAGTACCATGGTCTCGGTGCTGATCCTCATCCCGGCCGCTTCACACTCTGCTGCGAATTGCTCCAGTGAGAGCTGAAGACCATGGCCCGAGGAAGCCAACAGAGCCACATCATCTGCAAAAGGCAGTGATGCAATACTGAGACCCCAAACCGGACTGCTTCCTCACCAAGGCTGCGCATAGAAAGTTTTGAACAGAATCTGTGACAAAGGGCAGCCCTGGCAGAGTCCAACTCCCACCGGAAACAAATCTGACTTACTGCTGGCAATGCGGACCAGACTCTGGCACCGGGCGTACAGGGACCGCACAGATAAGACTGTGTGGTACCACATACTCCCGAAGCTCCCCCCCATTGGGCCTCCCGAGGAACACAGTCGAATGCCTTCTCCAAGTCCACAAAAGACATGTATATTGGATAAGCAAACTCTCATGCACCCTCAAGGACCCTACAGAGGGTGTAGAGCTGGTCCACAGTGTTCCACGGCCAAGACGAAAACCACACTGCTCCTCTTGTACCCGTGATTTGACTTCCTGGCGGACCCTCTTCTCCAATAACCCTGAATTGACCACCTCAGTGACTTCAACCCCAGAGATATGAGAGCCCACCTCAGAGTCCCCCAGCTCTGCTTCCTCAGAGGAAGACGTTTCGGTGGGATTGAGGAGGTCCTCGAAGTACTCTGCCCACTGATTCACAACATGCCGGGTCGAGGTCAGCAGCACCCCATAACCACTATACACAATGTTGATGGCACACAGCTTCCCACACATAAGACGCCGAATGGTGGACATGAATTTTCTTGAAACTGTTCGGTAGTCGTCTTCCATGGTCTCACTATATCTTCTCAACCTTACACACCACCTCGGGCTCCTTCCCCGTCAGAGGTGTAACATTCACTGTCCCAAAAGCCAGTTTCTGTAGCCGGGGATCGGAGCGCTAAGGACCTCTCCTTTGGCTGCTACCCAGCTCTCTAGGAACCCGACCCCTTCCACAGGTGGTGAGCCCACGTCGTCCCCTGTGCCTGGCCAGACCCCGTGAGCAAAGGCCCGCCCAACAGGCACTCACCAGCAGATTATCATCATCATCATCATCAATCCATCCATCCATCATCTGCACCGCTTATCCTCAGTAACGTCGCGGGGCTATGGTTGCCAGCCAGTCGCAGGGCACACAGAGACAGACAACTCACTCGCTCATTCACACCTAGTGACAATTTGGACCGGCCAATCAACCTGACATGCATGATTTTGGACTGTGGGAGGAAACCGGAGTACCCAGAGGAAGCCCATGCAGGCACGGGGAGAACATGCAAACTCCACACAGGGAGCTGAACTTAAACCCTGAACCTCCGCAATTTGGGGCTGCGTGCTAACCACCTAGCCGCTGTAACGCCCTAATATTATCATTATATTCCAAATGTCTTGTACCGCTTATCCTCAGTAGGGTCACAGAGGTGCTGAGCCCACCCCAGCTGTCCTCCGGCACTGGGCAGGGGACACCCTGAACTGGTTGCCAGGCAGGGCACACAGGGACAGACATATCCCTCGCTTATACACACCTAGGGACAATTTGGACCGGCCAATTACCCTGAAATCCGTTTTTGGAATGTGTGAGGAAACCAGAGTGCCAGGAGGAAACCCATGCAAGCATGGGAAAAACATACAAAATCCGCACAGGAAGGCTGGTAGCTGGATCCCATGACCTCAGAACTGTGCCGCGGACACGCTAACCACTCAGCCACATTGCCGCTCGCTAATCTTTCAATTAAAGAAAAAACTAGCAAAGGTGGAAATTAAACTAGACTTAGCCACAACTCGTGTCAAGGTCCGTTTAAAAACATTAAAAAGAGCTCCCTGAGGTTTTTACAATAGCCCGCTTTAATATGAAAATAAAAGGGACAGAGTGTATTATTTTCCCACTAGATGTCGCCATATTCTGTAGCGCCACCAAAAGTGAGTGCTAAAAACACAAGGGAAGGAAACTAAAATACTGAGACTCAAAGTGACTGAAACAGACCTAGTTACTTTTGAAAAGAGAAATCTATCTATCTACCTAGGTCATATCCCTCATGAGGGGTGACCGACAGCAAGACAAACACATACAATAAAAAAAAAAAAAAAAAAAAAAAAAAAAAAAAAAAAAAAAAAAAAAAAAATTATATACATATATATATATATATATATATATATATATATATATATATATATATACCACAGCCATATCCCCCTAGTGATAAAGAAAATAAAAGGGGAAAAAAGAAAAGTAAAAAACACACAAAAAAATCTTTGGACCATGGCCAACCCAATTGCCCAAACACCCAAACAAGTTAGGCACCTTGACACCTAAGTTGGTCATGCTTTCGTCCCTCCAGATGAAATGAAATGGGACACCAGAAAGCGGCCATGTCACTCGGGTCAGGGTGACACAACACTCTTTTGTTCAACAGCAGGGCCCGACAGCTTTCACTGGTTTACCCCTGCCGCATCATACGGGTGCACAGCCCACCCCATCCTTAAGAATGCGTCCACAATCCCACTATCCTTTCACAACACCTCTCCACTCCTATCACCAACAAGAGCTCTAGCTTCCATTATATTTAGACCTCTTTCCTGCAGTGCACTCATAACACCATCCATCCACGTCAATCGCGGCCTTCCTCTTGGTCTCCTTCCATTTACTTCTACTCTGTAGATCCTCTTCAACATTCGCTGTGCAATACCTCGCACTCCATTCCACCAACTGCAGCCACATCACAACCCAAATACCTAAAGCTTTCGACTTCTTCCAGCACCTGTCCATGCAACCTTATTTCCAACGCCATGCCCACTCCATCACATGAACACTTCATCTCCTTACTCTTCCCACATTGACACATAACTGACGCCTATCACATACTCTTCCAAACTCCGTTACCAACCTTCTCAATGTTTCCTGAGAATCAGCCACAAGCGCTGTGTCATCTGCAAACAACAACTGACTTACCTGTCACACTGTTTCACTATTGTCCATTATCTCTACACCTATGCCAAATACTCTTGCATTCACCTCTCTCACCACGCCATCCATGTACACATTAAACAGCCATGGTGACATCACACACCCCTGTCTCACACTAGTCAACACAGGGAACCACTCAATTGTCTCACTCCCTACTCTTACACATGCTCTGCTGTTCATATAAAAACTCTTCAATGCTTCCAACAACTTTCCACCCACTCCATACATTACCATCACTTGCCACAAAGCCTCTCTATCGACTCTGTCATACGCCTTTTCCAAGTCCATGAAAGCCAAATAAACGACCTTACCTTTTGCAAAATATTTCTCACACACCTGTCGTACTGCAAACACCTGATCCACACATCCTCTTCCTTTCCTGAAACCACTCTGCTCCTCCATCACCACCTCATTAATTATTTCTCTCACTCTCTTAAGACTCTTCCATACAGAGAAATAAGAGAGAAATAATAAAAGAAAATAATAGTTAAAAAAAGAAAAGAGGCCACAAAAGGAGAAAAATTAAAAAAAGAACAAAGACAAAAATTAAAACAAGAAAGGGAGGATAATGGAAAAAAATGGAAATAAGAACAAGACAAAAAAGGAAGTGAAAAAAAACAAAGACAATAAGTTAAACTCAATAAAAAAAGTAAAGAAAAATGAAAAGTAAAAAAAAATTCTATTTTTTTCTTTTTTCGCTACAATTCCTTTTTTTCTTTCTTTTTCTCCATTTTTTTCTTTCCCCTTACTTTTCTTTTGATTCCCAGTTTCCTTTTTTGCCTGTTTTACTTTTTTTTCTTCCCTATTTTGTTTATTTGTTTAAAAATATTTTTCCTTTTTGCCTTTCTTTGAGAAAGGGTGGGTAAAAATTGGAAAAAGGGTGCTTTTTGATCACTTTGGTCTCCATAGTTTGTAGTTTTACCTTGGACTCATTTTTCGGTGCACTACACATTACAATGACATCTAGTGGACAAATATAAATCACTGTCCCTTTAAGTACAGCGGATGTTTATCAACGCTGTCTTTGTGGAAAACCCCATTTGGCCCAACCTCACCCAGATCCTAGGTTCCAAGAACCCCAACCTAACTTACTTTGAGACCCCTGCGGTAAATAAAGCTAAATGTCAATAGAACAAATATGACTTGAATAAACTTAAAACAAAATGTGCAACGAAATGTTGAAGGAGCTCGCAAAAAGAAAAGTGTGGCCACTCTTGTTTTAGAGCCAGATTGACAAACTAACTAGTTATGATATGAGCTTATTACTTCCAGCTTTAGTGTGCTTTTTATGCTCTCTCTTAATGATACACTTGCTTGATTGATTGTATAATGTTATGATAAGAGCTAATTCCTCAGTCTCAACCTGGACGTGCTTCCCTCAACAAGTCAACTACATTTTTTATGTTATCTCTTAATCGCAAACACAGGCATGTAGGGACAAGTTAGCTGAGCTGCCGCTCTCTCCTGCTTCAATAGCTCCATCCCCAACCAGAAAGCGCGAGGTGGGTAACATGAGGAGGAGCGGACGGGTTGGAGAAGGAGCAAGAGGGAGAGTCAGAGAGGGGAGAGAGTCTTGGCTGCATGAGACTTAATTATAAGCTTGTTGAATGAAAAAAAAAGCCGGTACAGATATCCATCAAATTGCCAAATACCGGTGCTGATAACCGCCTGATAATCGGTCAAACTCTAATGTTTACAAGAGCGCCAATTGAATGACACCACAGCTTTTTAATTCGGCCCGCGAGACAACAACCGTAAAAGTACACAAGAAAAATCAGCTGTAGTTTACAATATGTCCACTTGATATTGACAAAGCTAGGAACCACTCACAAAGCAACTAGAACTACATTAGTTTCTTTTTTTCTCTCTTTCTCTGTCTCTATCTCCCACTTTCTTACTCTTTTTTTATATCTCACTTTTTTCTTTTTCATTCTCTTGTTCACCGTTTCACTCTCTTTCACACTCTTTTTTCACTTTCTTTATAAGTCTCTTTTGCATTCTTTTTTCTTTTCTTTCTCTGTATTATCTTTTGTCTTAAATTTTTCCTCTTTAATCTACTAGCCCGGCCACGGTGAGAGGGATTTTCTACAAAGTGGCTCCCAAGCTAAAATGAGACACTCCTGTCCTCACACTTCGACCTAAAAATACCATTCATGTAAATTAACAGTAATTACAACATGAGGGGAAAGGAGCTGGAATGAGGGAAATAAAATTGTAGTCTAATTTGGTATGGTTACTACCGTTTACAGCCTGTGCCATATTAGTACTGACCTTCTCGAGCATACCAAGAGAAAAAGAGTATCCATGAGTTTGCTTTTGAGACTCTTGTAGACAGGTATATAATATTTCTAATTTTATATACACATTTTCAAAGTAGGGGCAGCACGGCGGCGCAGTGGTTAGTGCATGTGCAGCACAGTTCATGTCATGGGAACCTCCTGCGTGGGTTCAAAACTAGCTCCAGACTTCCTGTGCGGAGTTTGTATGTTCTCCCCGTGCTTGCGTGGGTTTCCTCCGGGCACTCCGGTTTCCTCCCACATTCCAAGAACATGCATTTTAGGTTAATTGGCCGGTCCAAATTGTCCCTAGGTGTGAATGAGCGAGTGAGTTGTCTGTCCCCGTGTGCCCTGCGATTGGCTGGCAACCAGTTCAGGGTGTCCCCTGCCCACTGCCCGGAGATGGCTGGGATAGGCTGCAGCCCCCCCAACCCACCTGGAGAAACAAAAGGCACGAAAATATCATTAATGAATGGAACAAAACTTATGGTTCGTAAACCTTTTTCATGGCCAAATTCAAGCACTTTTCAAGCATATCAAATCCAGCGCTGATCAAAATAACATTTTTTGGGGTTGACTTTAATGACTAAAATAATGTTGTTATTTTGCTGCTAAAACATACTTTGTGATATTTTTAGCTGATGCCACAAATCATCTACTATCTTTTGGTGTCAATGGGCTGCTATAAACTGTCATTATGCTTCAACAATGCTCACGCAGCTTGGCTACGTAACACTTGTTTACAGACACGAAGGTCTCTGGAGGTGTTCTGTTATTTTAGTTGAATACGGAAGACCAAAAAACCCCCCCAAAAAAGACAAAGTACTGTATGTATAAAAAGTAATCAGAAAAATAAGCCAATTTAACTCATTTTAATGCTGTTGATTACTTTGAAGCAGAATGCATTCAATCATTCAATCTTAGAGACTGCAGATCTATTGCTTTTTGTTTTAGTAATTTCAATTGATACATTTGTGTTTTTCAGAGGATCTGTGTCTAAATTAGTGAAAATATAATTGTAAAGTTAATTATTTTGCATGTTATTAATATTTTTAATTCTATTTTATTGTACATTTTCAGGGATTTTGTGTTGTTCGACTTTAAATCTGTTCAGAGCGCAAAATGCCCCCCAATTTTTTTTTTTATTTTTTTTTTTTTTAGATCTGTGAATACTTCATTTTTTATGTGTTTTTAGGAATCCCCTGCAAAACATATGAAATTACTTCCATACAGTAGAATGCGTCCTGTGTGTGTGTGTATGTGTTATGGACTGTGAAGCAGAGGACACTTTGAAAGTTTGAGCGGTAGTGTAAACATTGAATAGGGTACAAGCACGATAAAGATTAAGCACAGCTATTTCATTCAGTCTCAGGAGAAAGGAAACTAAAGGATTTAGCGCCTGCAATATTTGCCCTGGTATATATTCTACCTTTTTGGATCTTTAAACGGGGGTAATTGCGTTGTTTTCTTCATTTAAAGGTTCTGTTGACTCACTTATAAATGATTTAAATGCTACTCTGGTTAGTGTCCTGAATTCCGTGGCGCCACTACAGCATAAATCTGGACCAAAAAGACGCACGGCTTGGTTTACTGAAAAAAACTAGATCCCTTAAACCAGTGTTTTTCAACCTTTTTTGAGCCAGCGGCACACCACTAACCAAAAATGTTATAAAATGACACTGAACAATATGTTTAATAACAATAAAATTTATAATACGCCCAGTTTTTACAGCACGGACACTTGATAATGACATAATATTTGCAGACAATGATTCATAAATGTTTTATAATAATTTAGATTTTAAAAAGTGACATTGGATTATTTCTCACGGCAGACCTGACGATCTCTCACGGCACACTAGTGTGTCGCGGCACAATGGTTGAAAATCACTGACTTAAACAATACTGCAGGAAAATTCGAACGAAAATGGAGTGCTACCAAGATGGAAGTTTTCAGTAAGACCTGGTGTAACATCTTCCTGAAGTATAAGGCAGCCCTTGACGCTGCCAAAACACCCCATTTCTTTAAGGTAATTGCTGCACACAAAAAATAACCCCCAAATCCTCCTCAACACCGTAGCATCGCTAGAAAAGCAACAGATTATTCCAGACGGTTGTACCCATTCATCTCATGACTATGGTCTTCAACTGTTTGTTTTGTCATGTCCCAGAGTTTTGGACAACTTTTATTTTGTTAAATAAAACTTTTGGATCGTTACGCAATTGAGTTCTCCCTTCCTGCCTCCGTTCTGGTCCAATCACCCCTTCGACCCCACCGCGCCTCGTGACAACCGTAGGCCGTAGTTCGATGATCGACCCTGTCGTCGTACCTGCGGCCGCATGTTCTGGACACACGGGTGAAGAGAGGGGCGGAGCTGTAAACAAATCACCACCTGGTGGGGAGTTAGCTCCGATGGTGGGGGAAGATGCCGGTCTGACCTGGCAGACCCCAGCGTGTGAGTGTCTGTAAGGAACGGCTAGCAGAATCTCCTGTAAGAAGAAGTTTCAATTCACACCTCCGGCAGAACTTTGCCCATGTCCCGAGGGAGGCGGGAGACATCGAGTCCGAGTGGACCATGTTCCGCGCCTCCATTGTCGAGACGGCTGATCGGAGCTGTGGCCGTAAGGTAGTCTGTGCCTGCCGTGGCGGCAACTCTCAGACCCGTTGGTGGTCCGCGGCGGTGAGGGATGTCGTCAAGCTGAAGAAGGAGTCTTATAGGGCCTTCCTGGCCTGTGGGACTCTGGAAGCAGCTGGCAGGTATCGGCTGGCCAAGCGAAATGCGGCTTCGGCGGAGGCGAAAACTCGGGCATGGGAGGAGTTTGGCGAGGCCATGGAAGCAGACTTCCGAACAGCTTCGGGGAAATTCTGGTCCATCAGTCGGCGTCTTAGGGGGGAAAGCGTTGTGCCATCGACACTGTGTATAGTGGCGATGGGGCGCTGCTGACCTCGACCCAGGACATTGTGAATCAGTGGGCGGAGTATTTCGAAGACCTCCTCAATCCCACCGACACGTCTTCCTCTGGGGAAGCAGACCCGGAGGACTCCGAGTTGGGCTCTCGTATCTCTGGGGTTGAAGTCACCGAGATGGTCAAAAAGCTATTCAGTGGCGGAGCCTCGGGAGTCGATGAGTTCCCCCCGGAGTTCATTAAGTCTCTGGATGTTGTGGGCGTGTCATGGTTGACACGCCTTTGCAACATCGCGTGGACATTGGGGACAGTGCCTTTTGATTGGCAGACTGGGGTGGTGGTTCCCCTCTTTAAGAGGGGGGGACCGGAGTGTGTTCCAACTACAGGGGAATCACAATTCTCAGCCTCCCTGGTAAGGTCTACTCAGGGGTACTGGAGAGGAGGGTCTACCAGGAGGTTTTCATCCTGGTCGTGGAACACTGGACCAGGTCTTCACACTCTGTAGGGTCCTGGAGGGTGCATGGGAGTTTGCCTGGCCGGTCTACATGTTTTGTGGACTTGGAAAAAGCATTCAGATTCAGATTCTCAGATTCAGATCTACTTTATTGTCATTCTAGTACACGTGTATACAGAACGAAATGTCGATACATCTGACCCGCACAGTTTCCTTAAATGTACAGATATAAATAAAATGTTGTATTGAGTACTAATAATATACTAAATAATTATAGCTATGTATAGTATTTTACAGTAGTGCAAATAGTGCAAGAGGAGCAGCTAACCAGATGTGCAAAATGGGCAGTCAGGTAAACAAGTCAGGCAAACAGTAACAATAACACTGTAACAATAACACTAAGTACAATAGTGCAGAGAAACAGATGTGCAAGGAGTGGCTAGCTATAAAGAACTGCCAGTAGTGCAAAAAGTCAAACAAAACCAACAGATGTACAGATTAGCAGCAGTTTAGATTAACTATGTGTTTGATAGAACATTTAACAGTCTAATGGCCAGGGAGACAAGACTATTGTGAAACCTGGTGGTCCTGCACCGCACACTGCAGTACCTCTTCCCAGAGGCTAGCAGAGTGAACAGTCTATGATGGGGGTGAGAGGGGTCCCTGATAATGTTCTTAGCTTGGGATAGGCAGCGCTTCTGGCCAATGTCCTGAATGGAGGGGAGAGAAGTCCCGATGATTTTCTCTGCTGTCCTCGTCACCCTCCTCATACTACCCCAGTCGGTAGCGCTGCAGCCACCACACCACACAGAGATACAGCTGGTCAGGATACTCTCTATGGTGCCCCCTGTAGAAAGTGATGAGGGAGGGTGGGGGCGGGTGGGCTCTCCTCATCCTCCGCAGGAAGTACAGGCGCTGCTGTGCCCTCTTAACCAGTGATGCAGTGTTCACGGACCAGGTGAGTTTGTTTGTGATGTGCACCCCTAGGAACTTGATGCTGCTGACAACCTGCACAGCCTTGTTGTTGATGAAAAGTGGGGCCATGGTTGGGCTGGTTTTTCCTGAAGTCGACAATGATCGCTTTAGTTTAGTCAACATTCAGGACCAGGCTGTTGTCCCTGCACCAGCCCACCAACTGCTCCACCTCCTCTCTGTAGGCCAGGTCGTTGTCGGCCCTGATGAGGCCCTGATGAGGCCCATCACTGTTGTGTCGTCCGCAAACTTCACGATGTGGTTTGTGGCTGACCTAGGGACGCAGTCGTGTGTCAACAGTGTTCCTCGGGAGGCCGTGTGGGGGGTGCTTCGGGAGTATGGGGTACCGCACAGTCTTATCCGGGCTGTGCAGTCCCTGTATGCCCGGTGCTGTTGTAGAAAATAAACTTGCATTTGTAGAATAGATTTGCATACATTTAGAAAGAAATGTAGAAAGACTTGCTTACAGTTAGAAGAAATGTTGTTTACATCTCGCGAAGGTCTCGAAGGACGAATTAGTATAAACAATCTTCAAAGGAGGACAACAGATAACGGCAAAGGGGAAGGTGACATAAACTGGCATAAACTCAAAAACACTTCCAAATAAGGACGGAACCCTGGGCATGTACGCCTTCAGGCGTGAAAAGGGATGGGGCCAAACCAGGTACACGTGCTATGTTGAAAACTATAAAGACACACGCATCTTTGATTCGCTAAGTCTCTTGTTGAAATTGTGTATCAGTAAAAAACTCCCTCTTATGACATTTTGATTCCTGCATTTCTTTGAACCCGTACGAGACAATTCAACAAATTGGTCTTATCTTCAACAAATGGCGCCCAACGTGTGATTGGCAAAACAAGAGATTTCTCGTCGTGAACGCTGCCCCGACGAGCAATTGAGGTAAGGGCAATTTTTTTTCCTTATTTCGTTTTGCTTGTCGGGGTAAGTTGAAGTGCAGGCGTCTGACGTGATAGCCAAATTGTTGTCAATTCGTGTACGTGATTTTCAAGTCAGTAGTCTGGGCCATTTTGGACGAATGAGATATATTGAGTATAGAGTGAGTTGAGATTTTTGTCCGACAATAGCTCAGGGATTTTTTGTCTTTCTTTTTGGACTGACTGCTAAATCTGATAAGATGCAGTGGTCGCCCGGGATGTGTAGTCCGTATAATTGTCTTGAGATCTGTGAAAAAAGCGGTGATAAGACGTCATCATGGCTGAAGTGACAGTTCAAGAGTAGACAATCTAGATATAGTTTATACAGGAATGTGTTTCCCTAGAAGGATGAGGTTTGGGACGTTGACGTGCAAATATAGTACTTAATTGCAAGTGCGGTGCATGAAACTTCGCTATTCCGGCAATCTGAAAGATTATACCGGCGATTAGAAAAATGAGCAGTTAATCAGATGTGTTATTATTAAGATACAAATCGCATAGAAAAAGCGATTTAAAGACTGTGTGTGTGGAATACTAACATATTTCTGATCCGTGGTAATGTGTTCGTTTGCCGTTTAAGGTCTTGTATGTGCGTGTGTGTTCGTGTCTTTTGCGTGTCTTGGAAAACTGTTGTTTTTTTGTAAGTGTGTGTGCCAGCTTGCACCAAATTTGCGTGTATTCTCTGTCTGTGAATGTATGCTCGGTGGTGTGTGTGTGTGTGTGCGTGCGCCAGGTGGGTGCGTGGAGTGGGCAAGTTGATTTAGCTATTGCTTTTCTCCCCCTTCTCCGTTTGACCCGTTCTCCTATCCATGCCCCCCCATCTGCCTTCTTTTCCTTTTCTCCTTAGATAATGGTTTCAAAACAAGATGCGAACAAATTTTGTAAGAATTTCACAAAATACTCAAGACGAGAATATCTTTTTAACCTTGGGTACGGACGGCACTGAAAAGGGGGGTATTTGGGACGAATGGTCATGCTGTGTTTTTTAATGAATATTATTTTTTTCTCCTCGGCTGCGCGTGTGAGTATTAACTATTTGTGTGCTAAACGGGTTTGTGTGAGAAACGCGCAGGCGAATGAAATTATTTCCTTTTTTTTCGGCTGGGGAGGGGGATTTGTAAAGAAAGGAAAAAAAAAAGGAAAAAAAAAAAAAGGACAAAATAATAAATAAAGAGTGGCGTGACTATTTTTTATTGTATGCAAATCTCGCCCGCTTCGTCTGCGTGTGGCCTCTAGATTTGTGAGATCTTGTTCTGTTAAACATCTTAATGCTTTTTGAAGCCTAGGCAGTGTGATAGTTTAAAATTTGAATTTGAGCGTGTTAAATGTTGATATGTATAGTTTGGGTAAATTAAGAAAACGATTTGTCAATGGAGAGAGCATTTTCAAAAGACAATGAGGAGCAGATTAATCGATCTTGAGAAAGACCATGGAAAATTCAAGAATATAATTGCTAAGATAATGTCTGCATGGTCATTTAACCTAGAGTAAACATCCGAGTTTGTAAACATGACCGATTTGACAGGATTCTGAAGTCAAATGGACTGTTGAAAATAACTGAAGATGGACAATATACGGGTCGCTGTGAGCGGCAGGAAAAAAAACAGAAAAAAAAACAAAGACATTCACTCATCCATTGTCTGTGCCGCTTGTCAACAGCAGGGTCGTGGGGACACTGGAGCACATCCAGGCTGTCCTCAAACAGTGAGCAGGGGGCAATCTGAACTGATTGCAGCCAGTTTCAAGAAAAAAGAGAAAGAAAACCGACAACGACCAAGGTCAGTGTTGCACTGATAAGGCTCATGGACACATTCAAGCAGCGGATTACGAGTGAACGTCACAATGGACTGAGCCAGACGTCCAAGGCCGTCAACGAGGCGGGAAAACAAAAAACACGAGTCTGCAAGTCACATTAGGGTCTTGTTGTTTACAAATCTGAGGAAGATTGATACATTTGGATTGTAAATTATTTTATTTTGAACACAGGAATACTGCTAAAATTGTATTTTGAATATGCTTTCCAGGAAACGGTGAGGTGTCTCTCCAGATGCAGGAGCATCAGGAGGATTTTTAAGGAGAATAGGTAACAGGAAAATACCTTTGATTTTATATCAGTTGACAATAGCACAATTTAGATCATTGTGCAAGGGGGGAGGTTGTAAAATAGCTGAAGAAAAAAGGTTACTGGTCTCCATATTTACAGGCCACGGTAGACGAAGTGCTCAACCAGTGTGAAATCTGTGCAGAGAATAATATCAGGAAATGTAGCAGTTCCATCAAAAGATCTAGGTGCGGAAACAGTAATTAAGTTTTTGATCAGAGAAGTTATTCCGCGATTTGGTATACCGTCAGAAATAAGCTCAGATAATCATAATAAGCATTTGTTCAAAAGGTCGTGAAGGGCATCCTACAAGAATTACACATTAAACAATGGTTTGGTGCAGTGTATCACCCACAAAGTCAGGGGACGTGGAAAGAGTAAATGGAACATTACTGTGTACATTGTTACACAGAATGACAATACAAGGAAATTATTATTATTATTATTAAACAAGATCTGTGCGAGTACTAAGCTCAACTGGGTGGATGCGCTACCGTTAGCGCTGATAAGTTATCGCATGCAAACTCATCGGATCACACATTTAACACCGCATGAAATGCTAACAGGCAGACCAGCGCCGCATCTGAGAGGTCCCTATAAGGGGCCGCCGCTTGAGCAACTACAAACTGAACTGAGAGACTATATGAGACAATTAACGGCTGTCCAGAAGGCCATCTACCGGCAGGTGAAGAGACAAGAGTCCAAGGTCGAACAACCATTCGAGAAGACGGTGGTCCCAGGGGATCTCCGAAAGGTGTCTCGACGAAAGTGGAACCAACCGAGGCGTGAGGGACCGTACACCGTCGTGAGGGCAACGCCGACCGCAGTCCAGGTTGAGGGCAGCTCAACCTGGTACCATCTGAACCACTGTACCAAGGATCACGCTGCCACCGTCAATGGGACCAACCAAGATCAACAGGGCAGTAACGTTAAATTAGGAAAACAAGATGTGTATGATAAAGTTGTGTGTGGTAATAAGTTGTTTGATATGGTTGTTACTAGGAGCAGAACTCGAGAAATTGCAACGGCAAATGGAAATCGCGGGTCCGGAAGTGCAGGCGGAGATCTGAACAGCGGGGCTGCAGTTGCAGACCTTGACGCATCAAAGAGACAGCAGCCCGGTTAAGTGTGACACTACTGTACAACATGCCAAAACAGTTGAGAATTTGGAAAGTTCAAGTACATTTTACCTTATGAAAGGCTCACTGGCTCCAAGGTATGGAAGCTCAAATGTACCAAAATGAAATTATTACGGAAAAAAAAAAGTGAGATAAGACGAAAACGTGCAAATTGTCATTTGTAAAATATGGTGTCATAAGAAACATGCACTCAAAATCTTTTAAAGGGACAGTGTGTATAATTTGACCCCAAGATGTCTCTGCATTGTGTAGTGCAACCAAAATAAGAGTGCTTAACAGGAAAAATACAATGCAATAAATAAATAAATAAATAAAGAGAGTCAAAGTGCCCAAAGAAGCACTATTTTCTTCTAATTATTGTGTCATATCCGCTGCCTCTAGGTGATGCTCATGTTATGGAAAACTCCAGTAACTCCAGTTTACAGTCACGCTGTCACACCAGCAGTCCCCGTTATGGCTTTAAATTGCTAAAAATACTTTATAAGGAAGATGATTAAACAATTTAGGTTCACTATCGAGACATTTTTAATAGAAACTCACAGAAAGAACTTTAACCCAAAACAAACGTTTTACCCAGAAGCTGTAGCAAAGCAACTCAAACAATTTGATTGGGTAAGTGTTAAGAATAGGCGGAACTATAAACAGGACATGCGCACTTTTACTCCATTGCCCAGCGCCTGTGCTAAAAGTAAATACGCAAGTATCTTCAGTTTTAGGAATTTTTGACATTTTCACAAAATAACTTTGCTTGCACCAGGTTTTAAATCAATAATTTAAGACAAAATGACAGACAAAATGAGCCTCAGCACTCATAAGTAACGGCGGGAGGGAGTCGAATTTTAAGTCCTACACCTCTATTGATATGGAACCCTCAAACGTCACACAGTGAAATTAAATTCGCTGAAGGAAAAATACCGTGGAAATTTTACAAAAATACTACGACAGTAATACGGTAATACAAAAATGCCACTAGAGATATACTAAAACATTATCACAAAACTAACGATTCAATATAGTGCTTTAAAACAAAGACATAGTACACTACATCAATTAAAAAAAACTACAACAGTATTATAAAAATGCAAAAATGCCCCTACAGAAATACTACAAAATAACTACAAAACTAAATACCAAATTAAGTGCAAGCAGGGCATTTCTGAGCCGGCTCTCTTTAATGAATTGAGCAAAAAAGCCGTTTTGTCTAATGAAAAAGACTGACTTAACCAATTACCAACAACAATGACGTAATCTTGAAGCGACGAGATCTCGTTAGCCAAGATCAGCGTGCAGAAAAATAAAAACTCATACTGCAAAACCAAAATAACAATGAAAAGTTTGTAGTGCAGTAAATCTTTGTTAAAAAGTGGAATTAA
This sequence comes from Urocampus carinirostris, assembly GCF_059441175.1. Lineage (NCBI taxonomy): Eukaryota > Metazoa > Chordata > Actinopteri > Syngnathiformes > Syngnathidae > Urocampus > Urocampus carinirostris. The sequence continues at coordinate 34,339,386 of NC_142365.1, forward strand.
ATGATAATGACAATTTTAAGGAAAAGGTTGCGTCCCCAGCATAAATGATGCGTCTAGGACAGGTGGTATGAATGATTTCGAATTATTAAAAATTGAAAGAAGTTTGAAAATGACGACATATTAACACAGAAAAGAAAATTCGAGACTAGAAATCATTAATAACGTAGCTGAAGCTATTTCAGTCACTGAATGAAATATTTCTTTTAAAAAGAAAAAGAAAAGAAAAAGGAAAAACACAAGTATTAATAGTCGGGCCAGATCATGATAATTTGTATAGCCTTAAGCACAAGGGATCTTAAGGGCTGCATAAAACAAAAGACTATTTCTTAGAACTAAGACTATTGTGTAAAAACAAGGATTGTTGCGAAGAATAAAAGATTATGATAATAATATAAAATAAATACGAGTCAACAAGATAATTTATAAGCGACAAGTATGTATTGCTTTATATTGAATCAATAACAAGAGATTATGATTACAGAGAGAGGAAAAGAGCCTTTTTTTTAGAAGACAATGAGAAAAAGATTGATCAATCCTGGAAAGGATTAGAGGAATTAAAAATAACGGATTAATGGATTTCGAGACGTATCATGGTGATTTAAAAATATAACTGCATGGGAAATTAATGGATAGAAATTATTTAAACTAAGATAATGTCTGCTAGTACTTAAATTTAGAGAAAAATTTAAGACATTGAATAATCTGGCTAATTTAATAAAACATCCCGGTACGTAAGCACGATAAAATTAACGAGACTAAGTGCCACTGAATTCCAGAAAATACTTAAACTAATATATTGTTTTGCTTTAATTCTGAAAATAAAAAAGAAACACTAAGACAAACATACAACATATTAATATACAACATATTAATATACAACATAAGTTATTTAAATAAGAATAATTCGCTGAAAATTGGGTATGAAAAACTTGCGACAAAAGTATGAAAAACAACACATTATGTAGTGTTTTTGGAGTTCCTCAGTGTCTTGACAAGCACTATATAAATGCAGACCATTTATGATAGAATAGAATATACTTTTACGGACATAGTTAGAAAACGGGTTAACATATTGTAACTGACAATTAAATTTTGCATGACACTCCATCTTCAAAGTGAGGTAAAGGAACGAAAAAGATATGGTTATAGTTATAATTAATACAATAATTACACAAAAAAATGTTTTGCATGTAAAATCTTACATACAGTTGAGGTTTGTGTAATATGCATTTGGTGAAAAAATAGTCATTGTAGTGCAAAAAAGTTGTCAGCATTGTGCAAAACATAACAGTATTTTTATAGATAAGCTATAAAAATAAAAGAAAATTATTATAAGGATGAATATCTAATTGAAGGCAAATAAACATAGACGTAACATGTTGTTTTGCTTTTAGAATAAGAAGATACATACACAATTGGGTCAGAATTAAACCTCTAGGGTTTAATCCAGCCATTCATTTGCAGTTAACCAAAAGAGAACAAGAAATGAGATGGCAAAGTATTACAATAATATAAATCCTACTACAGAAATTCTATGAAATTACTAGAAAACGAAATATAGAGCTTAAAAACCGGGACATAGTATATGGTTTTGCTATAATTCTAAAAAGACCAACTACAGAAATTCTACAAGAATACTGCTACAAAAATACTACAGCATAAATAGTAGCACAGAAACGCTACAGATATATTGCAGAAATGCTCGTACAGAAATTCTAGAAAAAAAAGAAAAAAAAATACAAATGCAGTAACACTACAAAATACTACATGAATGCTACAAATATACCACAAAAAACACTACTAAAGAAATCCTTCAAACATAAAGCCTCAGGTGTACTACAACCTACTTCAAAAATATTACATAATATTATTTTGTAAATATTATAAGATACTACTGCAGAAATTGTCACGAGACCGGACAAGATCGGAGGCAGGAAGGATGAAAATCAATCGCGTAACGACCAGTTACTTTTATTTAGCAAAATAAAAGTTGTCCAACACCCAGGGACAAAACAAAAAAAAAAAACAGGCTTTTACTCAGAACGGGCAAACACAGGTTTCCTAAAGTCAAACAGAACAGATTAATGCAGAACAGGAAATGCAATGAACCAGCAACCGGCAATACCCACAACCCGCCCTTAAGAAGCACACACGCAAATTAGACGATCTGCTACAGCCGGTACCCAGGGGGCGGGGCTAGCCGGTCGCCACGGCGACCATGCTGGACATGACAGAAATGCTACTTACATGCTACTACAGTAACACAGTTTTACCTCTACTTATACATTTAATTGGTTCTAGCAGTAAATATGGAATAATGAAACTGTTGTAAATCGAAACACGTTGTCCAATTGAAATTAATTGAAACAGGACTAATCCGTTCCAAATGCAACCGAACCCTGTTAAATCAACTGCAACTGCCCTGAAGGTATGCTAATGTTCAGTAAAGGTTCATACATATACACAAAATAAATAAACATGAATTAATATAATGAAATATAACATCATAAATGTAAATGAGAAAAACTGGATGTGCCCCCAGGCCCGTGACGCCAAGAGTTTGCCCACCCCTGACCTAGAACCATTTCTTTGGGATGATGGACTGGTGATTAATTGCACTTTTTATGACAGATTTTTTTAAGTTCTTTCTAAAAAGCAGAATGTTGGCAAAATTCTGAGCTGTTTATAGGTGATGATGAAATAAGTCAATATATTCTCTATAGAGCGTGCCGTCTCGTTTGGTCTCATGTTATAGTCAGCATAGTTCCATTCCACTCCATTTAGTTATTAATATATCGATACGACAAGATACACACACACAGCTTTCGTCTTAATAAAACTGAATCTTCTCCCTTTTTTCTTGGTCTGGAAGCGAAAAAAAAAAGAAAAAAAGACAAACGAGCAATTACAGCATGGGAAGTTATACGACATCTACGCATCGAAAGATGCAAAATGGCAGCGCCCTGTACGGCTGCGGCTGCATCTGCTCCCAACAGTTTCTTACATTTTAGTCAAAAACCCCAGTCTTCGACTCAGTTTTTGAGGGCGAACAAAGACAACTCTAACTGCAGATTAATATACGATCGCAGTTTTTTGCTGGATATGCGAACATCCAGAAATCCAGCGCTTGTTGCTACGATCACTCTGGAGTGTTTATCTAGCCTCGGAGTGCTACGTCAACAGGACAACAAACTGGACTATTTACAAGTGGAACTTACATCGAACCGCGAGATGACGAACTGTTGCGCTTTAATTCTGACGGAGACATGGCTAAACTCATCTATCCCGGATGACGCTGTTAGCATTGTGGGACTAACTGCTTTCCGCGCTGATAGAAGCGGCGAGCTCACCGGTAAGAGCAGGGGTGGCGGACTATGCATTTATACCAACAACAACTGGTGTAGAAATGCTAAGATAATCTCGAATCACTGCTCACGAGACATTGAACTTTTGACGGTGATCTGCAGACCCTTCTACCTACCGAGGGAGTTTAGTGCTACCATCATTACTGCCGTGTACGTGCCCCCCAGCGCTAATACTAAGGAGGCAATGGACGTTCTCTACCGAACTGTGAGTGAACTGCAGCATGCTTACACCGAATGCATTTTTATTGCGGCGGGGGACTTTAACCAGGCCAACATGAAAACAGTTCTCCCGCATTTCCACCAGCATGTTTGTCCAGCGCTGGCGTTTAATCGGCCCACGTAACTGAAAGAAAAAAATAGAAAAAGATCGAAGGAAAAATAAAAGAAAAAATGCGTCGCAAATACAGTGCTCATTGAAACGAGAAAAACGTTTTTTTAAGGAGTAAGACGGTTTAAAATGTATTGTTTTAGGTGGAGCTGATAGCACATCTTGTAAGGAATCGAAAATGTTCACTTTTTGGAATATTTCACACGAACGGTGCGCAACGTTATGGCCGCGGGCCTATGGAGTTCCCAAAAATATTCTTTCCGGTCCAGATTTTTTCTGTTTTGTTTTTTTTTTCAATTGGAAAACGATAAATTTAGGGGTGAAAAGTTTAGAAAAATTATGTTTGAGTTATTTTAGATGCATTAAATTAAGTTAATGCCAGAATAACACCAAGAAAAGATAAAATAATAACAAAAAATAAATAAAAATGTTTCGGTTTACAGTTCAAAATTGGAAAATTAAGGAATGTAAAGACGAGGAAAAAATCCAATTGAGTGAATTGGGATGGATTAATTTGAGATGAAAGCATTGTTAAACAAAAGTAGTGAAAAAGCGTGAATAAATACTTTCTTTTCAATGAATATGGAGGAAAAATTCGTTGGGTGGAATACAAATGAGTAAGATAACCCGTTGTAGATCAATTCACGTCATTTTCACATTAAGTAGGCGATTTAGTTGGTTTGGAAAAAAAATAAAAATAAAATAAAATTAAGTGAGATGGTTATATGTCAATTTCCCATTAAACTGGTGGGCTAAAAAGCAGGTGTCAGAGGGACATACAAGTGAAAAAGGGAAGAAATGTAAAGGGGAAAAGTTAATTAAATGAAATATTTTTGTTGACAATTGGCCGGAGTTAAGAGAGCATACAGTCCGGATGGATGAGTGAATCTAGATGCCATCGGACAACCGAGAGGAATTCCAGATGAATTTAAAGCTAGGAATGAAATTAAGTCTGGATTGGAATCAATATTTATCTGGATAACTCCAAATAAGAACGCAGAATGGATTAATTACATTTACTGATTTATTACAACCAACAACATTTTATTAATTACACTAACGAGGCCTTTAGTACAATAGGAGAACATCATGATTTTTATCTGGCAACATCAACAGTCGGGAAAACCTAAACTAGATAATGGAACATCTGTGGGAATGGACACATACGATGATTTGGACTAAATGCAATATCTAGTAGTACTTTCGGTTGACACGCAACACACAATAGCGCTAGGAATAATAGCTACAAATATGTTGTTTTCTAATTGTGATTCTCTTGTTGGTATGTCACACTGCCGGGGAGTAAGCTGCTGTCTAGGATGGTCAGGATGCATCGTCGCTTCCGGGTTTTGGGCTGCATGGAAACTGCGCGTGATGCCTGCTGGGATGATCTCTCACTCCAACATCTGACTTCACGACACCCGATGACGAATACGGCAAAGCATGGTCTTCAAAATGTTCACGGGGGTCAGGCCAAAGGCCAATGTGTATACTGTATCACTATCCAATCATACACTCGTATTGAAATGTATCAACGACTATAACCAAAATTTGCTATCACTTATCAGTTCATTTATTAATTTAGCTTTATCACGTACCGATCAACCATTGACAGTCTACGTGTATAATCCAGTATGTACGGATAAAGATGAATGAAGGGGGGGTTAGTGCATAGGTCAGGTGTTTGGAGTGTTGGAGGTTTTTGTAATCAAAACATAAACAACAAAAGTTGGAATAATCACAGCAGGCTGACCGCCAGGATTTTATTTTTATTTTTGATTTGGGTAATTCTGTCCGTGTAGTTATGATTTAAGATATTTTACCACTACTGTATTGATTTTTCGATTTTAATTTCCGTTCAATGTGGGAGATAAACCCCCAAAGGGGGGATATGTTGTTGAAAATAAACTTGCATTTGTAGAATAGATTTGCATATATTTAGAAAGAAATGTAGAAAGACTTGCTTACAGTTAGGAGAAATGTTTACATCTCGCGAAGGTCTCGAAGGACGAATTAGTATAAACAATCCTCCTCAAAGGAGGACAAAAGATAACGGCAAAGGGCAAGGTGACATAAACTGGCATAAACTCAAAAACACTTCCAAATAAGGACGGAACCCTGGGCATGTACGCCTTCAGGCGTGAAAAGGGATGGGGCCAAACCGGGTACACGTGCTATGTTGAAAACTATAAAGACACACGCATATCTTTGATTCGCTGAGTCTCTTGTTGAAATTGTGTATCAGTAAAAAGAACTCCCTCTTATGTCATTTTGATTTCTGCATTTCTTTGAACACGTACAAGACAATTCAACAAATTGGTCTTATCTTTAACAGTGCCAGAGTCTGGTCCGCATTGCCGGCAGTAAGTTGGATTCCTTCCAGGTGAGGGTTGGACTCCGCAAAAAACTACTGGTCTTCTTATTCTGTATGGAAGAGTCTTGATTAAGAGAGTGAGAGAAAGAACGAATGAGGTGGTGATGGAGGAGCGGTTTCAGGAAAGGAAGAGGATGTGTGGATCAGGTGTTTGCAGTACGACAGGTGTGTGAGAAATATTTTGCAAAAGGTAAGGATGTTTATTTGGCTTTCATGGACTTGGAAAAGGCATATGACAGAGTTGATAGAGAGGCGTTGTGGCAAGTGATAGTGATGTATGGAGTGGGTGGAAAGTTGTTGGAAGCATTGAAGAGTTTTATATGAACAGCAGAGCACGTGTAAGAGTAGGGAGTGAGACAAGTGAGTGGTTCCCTGTGTTGACTGGTGTGAGACAGGGGTGTGTGATGTCACCATGGCTGTTTAATGTGTACATGGATGGTGAGAGGTGAATGCAAGAGTATTTGGCAGAGGTGTAGACATGATGGACAACAGTGGAACAGTGTGGCAGGTAAGTCAGTTGTTGTTTGCAGATGACACAGCGCTTGTGGCTGATTCTGAGGAAACATTGGGAAGGTTGGTAACGGAGTTTGGAAGAGTATGTGATAGGCGTAAGTTATGTGTCAATGTTGGGAAGAGTAAGGTTATGAAGTGTTCACGTGATGGAGTGGGCATGACGTTAGAAATCAGGTTGCATGGACAGGTGCTGGAAGAAGTTGAAAGCTTTAGGTACTTGGGTTGTGATGTGGCTGCAGTTGGTGGAATGGAGTGTGAGGTATTGCACAGAGTGAATCAAAGAAGCAAGGTTTTGGGTGCTCTGAGGAGAGTGATGAACAACAAGAGTATGAGTATGGATGTTAAGAGGGGACTGTATGAGTGTGTGATTGTGCCGACTGTGTTGTATGGTGCAGAGACTTGGAGCCTGAACGCAGATTTAAGAAGGAAGTTGAATGTTTTTTAGATGAAGTGTTTGAGGACTATGTTAGGAGTAACAATATTGAATAGACTGAGAAATGAAATTGTGAGAGAGAGAACTGTAGTAGTCGTGGAACTGAGCAAGCGTGTTGATAAGAGAGTACTCGGTTGGTTTGGACACATGGAGAGGATGGATGAGGAGCGAATGTTGAAGAGGATCTACAGAGTAGAAGTAAATGGAAGGAGACCAAGAGGAAGGCCGCGATTGACGTGGATGGATGGTGTTATGAGTGCACTGCAGGAAAGAGGTCTTAATATAGGAAGGACAGCTCTTGTTGGTGATAGAAAGGAGTGGAGAGGTATTGTGAAAGGATAGTGGGATTGTGGACGTGTTCTTAAGGATGGGCTGGGCACCCGTATGATGCGGCAGGGTAAACCAGTGAAAGCTGTCGGGCCCTGCTGTTGAACAAAAGAGTGTGTCGTATCACCCTGACCCGAGTGACATGGCCACTTTCTGGTGTCCCATTTCATCTGGAGGGACCAACTTGGGTGCCTAACTTTTTTGGGTGTTTGGGCAATTGTTGGCCATGGTCCAAAAATGTTTGTGTGTTTTTTTTTGCTATTTATTTCCCTTTTATTTTCTTTGTTATTGTATGTGTGTGTCTTGCTGTCGGTCACCCCTCTTGAGGGATATGAATAGATGTAGATAGATATATATTCTTAATGAACATTTTGTTGTGAGACACTTAGTTGCTCGACATGAATGAGGTTTATTATAAAAAAAAGTTCAAGAATTAAGAAGCTTGGACGTTCACTGTAAAATGAAAAAATACATGCAAATATAATTACCGTAAATTCTGGACTATAAGCCGCTACTTTTTTCCCAAATTGTCAACCCTGCGGCTTATTAAGAGATGCGGCCAATTCATGTAATTTTTTTAACGGCCGCCAGCAGCGTTCGAGTATGAGAGGAAAGATTTAGACCGGTGTTATATATGCGCTGAGGAAGATCACAACTTATTAGCGTTAACTCACCCGCATCGATGCAAATTGCACAAAATAGGGTTCATGACGCAGCTTCCATGTTATAAGCAAACGGGCATATAGCTGGGGAGTATTTAAGTAAGGGAGCGTGGTAAGACGTCACCATGATAAAGTATCTTTCCGATAGTGAGAAAGACAACGTAGACGTCATTATCAGGTGGTAGAGCGATCGTTTTAGGATTAAGGGTTCCAAGTTCGAATCCCGGCTTGTCCGTGTTACATGTCGAAGTGTCCTTAGGTAAGACATTGAACCCCCAATTACCCCCAATAAGCAGGTTAGCGCCTTACATGGCTGCACAGATCACAGCCACTATTGGGAAATGTGAAGCACAATGTAAAGCGCTTTGGGAAGTCATTGACTTGAAAAGCGCTACATAAATGCAGATCATTTGATTTCATTATCAAGGAGGAAGAAGCGGATGGTCTGCCGTGATTCTAATGATTATGGCGTTTATTTTTTTAACAGGTTAATTTGCAAGTATGCGAGCATCTTGTTAGAAGCGTGAGGCTACCTCCCAAAGGCACGGTTTAGGATGAAAGTTATATTATTATTATTAAAGCTTTGAAAACTCTCTCGATGTACCGTCTTTCTTTGTAAATATGTGTAATATGTATTTGCAACTGTATATTTTTGTAATGTATTTATTTGAGACACTTGTTCTGCACGAGCAAATTAAAAAAGAGGGGCGGAGCAAACGCGGGCTGATGGGAAAGTGGAGACCGGTAAAGGTGAGTTTTTGTGGACACGGCGGACAATAATTCGATATATATTTTTCCCACCCTTACCTCTGGAAATAAACACTTTTTTTATTACTACCAACGGGCACCCAGAATCTGCAAGTCTGCAACAAATTTTAAGTACCTATATCATTTTACGTTCATTTTGGCGGCTGTGTGCTCCAATGAAGGACATTTGGTTTCAGTCGCGGGACTTGAAGATTGGCTTGGATTAATTTTGTATTTATTTGATGTGGGTGCATGCGGCCTATATATAGGTGCGGCTTGTGTATGGACAAAATCGGTTTTCCTCTTAAAATGTCATGGGTGCGGCTTATTATCAGGTGCGCTCTATAGTCCAGAATTTACGGTAAGTAGAATAATACATTTTCTTACTCAAATTATTAATTCAGTTTCTGCATTAAATTATTGTTGGTAATATACTGATTAAAAGGGATCACCACAAACCTGTCTTTTTTCATTTTCTCCTTTTATACTTCTTTTTTTTTCTTAACTTCTTTAAACAACATAATCATTCATAATATAATGCATCAAAGCAAGTAAGCTGTTTGAGAGCCAGCTCTTTAACGAGTTAAGGAAAAAAAATACAGTTCTCTAAAAAGAGACGGACTTTCACTACACAACTCGAACTCAAGATCGGCGTGCAGACGAAAACTCGGACCGCGAGACCAAAACAACAATAGCGGATCTGCCTGACTAAAAGTTTGGAGTGCGGTAAATCTGTTAAAAAGGACCACCCAATAAAAAAAGATTTACTCCAAAACACACGATAATTACGACAGATATACAGGACTGTCTCAGAAAATTAGAATATTGTGATAAAGTTCTTTATTTTCTGTAATGCACTTAAAAAAACAAAAATGTCATACATTCTGGATTCATTACACATCAACTGAACTATTTCAAGCCTTTTATTATTTTAATATTGCTGAATTTGGCTTACAGCTTAAGAAAACTCAAAAATCCTATCTCAAAATATTAGAATATCATGAAAAAGTATACAAGTAGGCTATTCAACTAATCACCTGAATCATCTAATTAACTCGAAACACTTTGCAAGGGTTTCCTGAGCCTTAAAAACACTCAGCTTGGTTCAGTAAACTAAATCACAAGTATGGGGAAGACTGCTGATCTGTCTGCTGTCCAGAGGACCATCATTGATACCCTCCATCAGGAGGGTAAGACCAGGGATCAGAATTTTCTGCGGATCCGCGGATTTCCGCTGTTTTTGAACCCCAAAGGTCATTCCCGTAAATAGTCTAAATTCGATGAGAAAATATTTTGGGGGGGTGAGGTATTATACGTGACTGTTTCATCACCCCAAGTTAGCAGTTAGAGATTGCGAGAAAAATTGGCAAAAAGAAGCGCAGCGCATTAGATCTATAACACACAACAAATAGATCGACTCCTACCATTGGTCGATAGGTTCGCTGATAACCAATCAGCGGAGTTTTTGTTCAGAGCATTGGCTTTCTCAAACATGGCGCTCCTTCCGGTCTTTTCAAACGGTGAAATGATTGTTTGAAAAAGTAAATATGAAAATACTAAAAAAAGAAGACGAGGCTTTTGTCTCCGAGGTTGATAAAGGAATCAATAATAAATTTAAGTGGTCATGGCTGGAGAAGACTGTCACAGACTGACATGTATTTTCTTTAAGCATGTTCAGTTTGTGCATTCTATTTTCAAATTAATGATGAATGGTTATTAATGTATATATTTTCATATATATTGTTGATTAGTAGCTAAATACAAGGTCCATCTTCATCATCAAAACACAACAACAATGGTGATGGTTGTAACATTGTAATCCCCCAATTGTTTTAAACATCTTAAAACTGAAAAAAATACATGGTTTCTGATTTGTTGGATTTAATTCATTCTAGTGCAATTTTCACATAGCAAATAAGATAAATGCTGTTGGCTTCAGGGGGGCTTTGCCCCCCTGAGCCCCACACCGGGCTCCGCCCTGGACCTGCGGCCCCTGGACCCTGGCTATTTCAGCTGAAAATGAAAATCTCCATTCTGATCCCTGTAAGACACAAAAAGAAATTTCTCAAAGAGCAGGCTGTTCACAGAGTGCAGTTTCAAAGCATATCCACAAAAAGTCTGTTGGAAGGGAAAAATGTGGCCGGAAACGCTGCACAACCAAGAGAGATGACCGCAGCCTTAACAAAATTGTGAAGAAGAGCCGCTTCCAGAATTTGGGGGAGCTTCAAAGACAGTGGGCTGAAGCTGGAGTCCAGGTATCAAAAGCCACAGTTCACAGACGTGTCCGGGAAATGGGCTACAATAGCCGTATTCCCATGGTCAAGCCACTTCTGAACTCAAGACAACGGAAGAAGCGTCTGACTTGGGCTATGGAGAAGAAACACTGGACAGTTGCAGAGTGGTCCAAAGTCCTCTTTTCAGACGAAAGCAAGTTTTGCATTTCATTTGGAAGTCAAGGCGCCGGAGTCTGGAGAAAGGCTGGAGAGGAGCAAAATCCAAGTTGCTTGAAATCCAGTGTGAAGTTCCCACAGTCAGCAATGGTTTGGGGAGCCATGTCAGCTGCTGGTGTTGGTCCACTGTGTTTCATCAAGTCCAGAGTAAATAGAACTGTGTACCAAGAGATTTTAGAGCACTACATGCTTCCATCTGCTGAAAAGCTCTATGGAGATGAGGATTTCAATTTCCAGCATGATCTGGCACCTGCCCACAGTGCCAAAACCACCAGTAACTGGTGCACTGACCATGGCATCACTGTCCTTGATTGGCCTGCTAATTCCCCTGACCTGAACCCCATCGAGAATTTGTGGGGTATAGTTAAGAAGAAGATGAAAGACACCAGACCTACAAATGCAAATGAGCTGAAGGCCGCTATCGAAGCATCCTGGGCATCAATAACACCTCAGCAATGCCACAGGCTGATTGCCTCCATGCCACGCCGGATTGATGCAGTAATCCGTGCAAAAGGATTCCCAACCAAGTACTGAGTGCATCAATGGACATTTTCAAATGTTTGATTTAGTTTTGCTGTTATAAAATTATTTTACTTGGTCTGAGGAAGTATTCTAATATTTTGAGATAGGATTTTTGAGTTTTTCTCAGTTGTAAGCCAAAATCAGCAATATTCAAATAATAAAAGGCTTGAAATAGTTCAGTTGATGTGTAATGAATCCAGAATGTATGACATTTTTGTTTTTTTAATTGCATTACAGAAAATAAAGAACTTTATCACAATATTCTAATTTTCTGAGACAGTCCTGTATGAAATCCGCCGAGGAGCATTTCTGCATCGCTTGACGATCTTTGTTGCAATCTGTCCGTTTTGCCACAATTGCCTTTTGACATTAAACAGACTTATCTGATGGTTTCTAATATGGATATTAGCCATCAACCTCTTAATTGACACCCATCTAGGCCAATTACAGGCTTTTTTCAGGGTCCACAGCCCGCATTAGTCTGTAAGGGCCTGTATTGATAAAATTGATTTTACCTCCTTTAGCTTCAAATATCTTTAGCCAGTAGTAACCGAATCAAATGATGATTAACACATTGGTTGGCCAATGAAAATCTGGAAAAAACAATACACAACATGTGATTCATATTGACGCACCATTATTACGCGCAAGTGTGCACAATATTGATAGAGACGGCAAAAAAGTCAAATATTTACAACTCTTTCAAATTGTCTAAAAATGTTTTGAGGGTTGTGAACTGGGCGTCTCCAAATGGCCACTTCTGGAAATTCCCAGGCCAGGGATCTCAACTTCAATTGAGTTGGGATCCGGGTACGGTTTGGCCAAATAGGGTTTTCTACGAAAACAGTGCTGATAAAAAATATCCCGCTGTTCTTATCGGGAATGCGTTTTATATTCGTCCACTAGATGTAATATGTAGTGCAACAAAAATTAATCCAAGGAAGACTACAAACTACAAAGACAAATAGTGAGCTAAGAGCACCCCATTACTTCCAATTAAAAACAGCCTTTCTCATACACCAAAAGAATAGAAAAACATTTTTTTATTAAAGGGAATAATAACAGGGATGAAAAATGTGTAAAAAAGAGGCGAAAAAAAGAAAACGAGAATGAAATGAAAAGTAAGGGGAAAGAAAGCAAAAAAAAGAAAATGGAGAAAAAGAAAGAAAACAGGAATTTAAGAGAAAAAAACACAAGCAAAAAAAATGTGATTTTCTCTTTATTCTTTTATACCTTCTTAGCCTTAGTTATACTTTTTTTTTTTAAATATATCTGTTTTACTTTTTTCTTCTATTTTTTAAATTTATTTTTTCTTTTCCTATTTCTCTTCTTTTCAAAAGTAATAAGTTGCGTTTTGGTCACTTTCATTCTCCGTGTTTTGTCTTTAAGCAATTGTTTTAGGTGGCACGGCGGAATACATATACAGACACTGCCCCACTTACGAACGAGATGGGTTTCGGCCAATCGTTGAATTTGTTCGTATGTTGCTTAAGTGCTATATTTTCTATGTTTAAGGCTTGTATAAGTAACCTATATTGTTTTGTACAAAAAAAAACGTTTCATAAAATAAAATGCTCTATAAACATAAATAAAGTTAAGTGTAACTTACTATTAAAGATGTGCTTTGAGAGGTCCTCCTCCGTGGTTAAAAGTGGCTGGAAAAAAAGCTTTCCAACCATTTTCAGCACCAAGCTTTCTTATTCCACTTTCATTTCAAAAGACACGGCTCGCCTCTCCTTTACACTGTACACCAACCACATTGAATGGATGCACGAGATATTAAACAACAAAAAATGTCAAAGTTCTGAGCGCGCTGGAGATTCAGTACACGTACAAATGTTACATACGAACTATAAAGAGAAAGCGGATTTTTTTTTTTTACTTCTGGGTGAATTCTGGTGACCCCTCACAGCGCCACACGCCGGTAGCGGTGGAAAGAAGCACTACAGTGATATCCTGTACTCAGAAAAAAGGTGCACACAACAACAAAAAAATAATTTACAACGGTGTCAGTGTAACGACCCTCAATCATCCGCTACACAAGGTTCACAGTCACACGGTTTATTGCCTGCATTCAGTAAACAATACAATACAAAAGTCAGGGCGTCTGTGCACGACTGCAATCATCTTCAGCACGATGTTATTGAGGTGACGCTACGGCTAGCAGACAACATCCGAGCACATTGATAGTGAAACCTTAATAGTAACAATGAACATTCTGACATACCTGCATTCAGTAAACAAAACAATACAAAAGTACTTCAGAGACCATCATTGAGCTACAGTATGCTGATGACTGTGCCCTGGTTGCCCATACACCGGAGGCTCTGCAAAACATTCTCTCAGCAGCTGTAACTGCATACACCAGAATGGGACTGACGATCAACACCCAGAAGACAGAGGTACTCTGTCAGTCCAGTGCTGACCTCTTACCAAACCCAATAACCCTCACAGCAGCAGGGCAACACCTGCTCATGGTGCCCACCTTCAAATATCTGGGGAGCATAGTGTCTGACACCTGCTCATTGGATGATGAGATCCAGAGCCGCCTCAAGCAAGCATCAGCATCTTTCGGTCGACTAAGGATAAGGGTCTTTCAAAACAACAGCCTTAGACTCCACACCAAAATGCTGGTCTACAGAGCTGTATGTATCACGACATTACTGTATGGATGTGAGGCATGGACTATCTACAGCCGCCATCTGAAGAGCCTCGAGACCTTCCATGTAAGATGTCTTCAGAAGATCCTTGGCATCACATGGAGGGACAGAGTGCCGCACACAGAGGTGTTGGAGAGGGCAGGCAGCTGCAGCATGGAATCCATTATGGCCCAACGCCAACTTAGGTGGCTGGGGCATGTTGTTCGAATGCCCAGCCACAGACTGCCACCGTATCCTCTATGGTCAGTTACATCTAGGCCAACGCAGTGCTGGTGGGCAGAAGAAGCGGTTCAAAGACCAAATGAAGAACATCCTGAAGAGATGTCGGATAAACCCCTCCTCACTGGAGGAACTTGCTTCCTGCCGAGACCTCTGGCGCTCCCACTGCTCACATGGAGTGGATTACATGGAGGAACAGCGCATGCAACACCGTGCAGCAAAGCGTGCAAAGAGACATGCTCGCCAGGCCACCCCTGCTCCCCCCAGCACCCCCTTCACATGCTCTGTCTGTAACCGCATCTGTGGATCCAGGATCGGACTCTTCAAACATCAGCAGACTCACAATTAAAAGAAGATGGTCATCATCGTATCGATGGACAACCCCAAGCCAAGCCAAACAAAACAATACAAAAGTCAGGGCGTCTGTGCACGACTGAAATCATCTAAAACGTTAACAAAAATACAAAAACGGGACATAACTCAACATGCTGCACCTCGTGGCATGGTTGCATTGAAACATGTTGCATCACAGTAATCATCGTTTCAAGCTGCATTAATCTACTTTTAATTAGTACTTTTTATATACATTTATATACAAAAATAGTTCGTGAAAGCAGCTCCTATATCTAGCAAAATATGCATTTTGACCCAAACTGATACTGGGCACAGCTTACCTTCAGCACGATGTTATTGAGCTGAAGCTACAGCAAGCGCAGAAGCCCATAAAGTGCCAAACGAAAAAGACAGTCGCACACGCCCATGGCTTAACAAATGATTGTGGTACCATAATTTTAACAGTAATGCAACAAAAACACCGATTTTTCTTTAGAATTAAAAAAAACTCAAAACAACCAAATTTCAACTCTGTTACATCAGGATATTTTTCAAAATCCCTAAAGAAATGTTCGTAACTACCGTTCTACCCAAGTCAAATGGTCGTACGTAGGGGAGCGTCTGTAGTGCGAAAACAACGGGCCTCAAACGATCTTCCCAAGTTTGAAACCCCGGACACAGAACTAACCTTGTAAAAATGGGTAAATTACAATGTTTTTTCAGATTGTGATCTTACAGTAGTCTGCAGGCAATTGAATGTAATAATAATAATATTAATAATTAAAAAAAAATATAATTAAATAAATACATCCATTATATTCTATAAAATGTTTAAGAACCGCATTCAATTTTAGTCACGTATTGGATTTGGGATTTTAGGCTAATTTAGAGAAACAGTAAGGGGTTAAAATATATATAGTACTATAGTACTTTTTTTTAAACAGAGAGAAAATTTAAGATATAGCTCTCGTGGCTCTGAGTCCAAAACGTTCCTGACCCCTGCTCTACAGAGACGCGGGGTGCACTCAAAAACAATTGTGAAGATAATTGCTAAACATAACATGACAGGTAACCTTACAAGACGCACAAGTCAATTGACTTACATACCTTCAGTTCTGCCTTGGTGACGGATTTATCTCCCAGCTGCAAAAATATGTCGTCGGGTGAGTGCCGGCATAATGGGATTGACGATGATGCCGTAGGGAGTCCATATTTTAGGGAAGGGCTGAGAGTGCGAATGAAACGACTTTTGTTTCTTTTTAGCATTAATAGTCTATTTCGAATAAGACGAGAATAACATTTGTGAAAACGCACCCACATATACACGTAACACAAGGTTATCAACATCCTAATAAACTAAGACCGATTAGCCGATGAATTAAGCAATACGTCTTCTTCTTCGTCGTCTTCTTCTTCGTCGTCTTCTTCTTCGTCGTCTTCTTCTTCGTCGTCTTCTTCTTCGTCGTCTTCTTCTTCGTCGTCTTCTTCTTCGTCGTCTTCTTCTTCGTCGTCTTCTTCTTCGTCGTCTTCTTCTTCGTCGTCTTCTTCTTCTTCGTCGTCTTCTTCTTCTTCGTCGTCTTCTTCTTCTTCGTCGTCTTCTTCTTCTTCGTCGTCTTCTTCTTCTTCGTCGTCTTCTTCTTCTTCGTCGTCTTCTTCTTCTTCGTCGTCTTCTTCTTCTTCGTCGTCTTCTTCTTCGTCGTCTTCTTCTTCGTCGTCGCCTTTTGCGTCCCCTTTTTTGCCTTCTTTTGCCTTCTTTCGCCTTCTTTTGTTACAATGTATGTGTTTCGCCCAGTGTGGTTTTAGGGGGCACCAACTTGCAACCAGGGTTGGGAGAGTTACTTTAAACATGTATTCCGATACAGTCACTAGTTACCTGTTGAAAAATGTAGTCAGTAACGTAATCCAAGTACCATAACATTACAATAATGTAACTTGATTACTTTCAAATACTTTTTGATTACGCCAATACCAAATATGCTAATAAAAGACAAAAGAAACTATATATAAATAAAATTACTAAATTTTGTGTAAGACAAATCAACAGTGTAACCTTGTAAAAGAAATAGAGGAAACCAAGGTTAGGTAGTTGCTTGTAGTCCTACAAAGAAAATGCTCAAATCTTAACCACATAGTGTAGTGGGTTTTACATAATTCACCCACGGAACCATTGTTTAGTTAGCGAGTTCCTAGGGGGACTCTTAATTCGGCCGGCTCGAGCCACTCTCGTGTTTGTTTTGTTATTGCAAGTTAAAATGTGATTAAAGCAGCTTTCGTTGGCACCTTCTTTTGACACTCCGCCTACGACTCCCGTCTCTGCTCGCTACATTGGTGACCCCGACGTTAGTCTCGTGGAAGTTTCCGAGGCTGTGCATAATACTGAGCATACCGTCATGGCATACGCGCCCGCTCTCAAGTTCCCCGAGTTCTCAATTCGCCCTGCACGGAATCACTAATGATGACTCTCGCTATTACCACGTGGTGTCTGCTTTGGGGAGCTCAACTGCAGCCAAAGCGGTGAGTTTCATCACATCCCCTCCTGAACTGGATAAATATAAGGGACTGAAGGCATATCTCCTCAGAATCTTTGAACTGTCGCGTTCTGAGCGTGCTCGACGCCTCCTTGCTATTCAGGGCTTAGGAGACAGTAAGCCATCGGATCACATGGAAATGATGTTAAACTTGCTTGGCACCGAAGAGCCAAATTTTCTTTTCATTGAACTGTTTCTGCGTCACATGCCGCCGCATGTCCAGACGGCGCTTGCGAATACAACCATTACAGATCCGCGTGCATTGGCAGAGGAAGCGGACCGGTTTTTCCTGGCCACGCATAGATACATACATGAGGTGCTGGCCCCTACACGCACCTACACACCATCAAGTGCGACGCCCCCAGCCAGCAAGGCACGCGCGGCCACTGACGATCAGAAGGTGTCAGGTCTGTGTTACTACCATGCACGTTTTGGGTCCAAGGCCAAGAAGTGCCGTCCCCCTTGCACCTCCAACGCGACGGGAAACTTCAAGGCCTGCACTCTGTAGCGGCCGTGAGTGCAGGCGCAAGAAACCGGCTACTGTTCATCCGGGACGCCATCTCCGGCCAAAAGTTCTTGTGTGACACCGGCGCCCAGAGGAGCGTCCTCCCTGCCAATGTGGACAATGTGCGGGGGGGAACACATGGACCTCCATTAACTTCTGCCAATGACACCCCCATCCGCACATACGGGACACGGACAGTGGACGTGTGTTTTGGGGGTCAGCAGTTTACATGGGACTTTGTCACTGCGGATATTGCTTTTCCTCTTCTTGGTGCAGATTTTCTGTGTGCCAATGGATTACTCGTCGATGTGAAAAATGGCCGCCTCGTTGACGCATTGAATTTCTCCTCTCTCGCGTGTGTCCGCGACAAAGGGAATTTTGAGGGTCTGTCCAGCTCTCTCTTGGACGGTGATATTTACCACCGGCTCCTTGCTGAATTCCCCAGTCTGGCGAAGCCCACCTTCTCAGCCTCCACGACCAGACATGGGGTTGAGCACCACATTGAGACCAAGGGGCCCCCTGTTCATGCCAGGGCCCGACGACTCAATCCAGACAGACTAGCAGCTGCTAAATCTGAATTTGCGAACATAGAACGTCTCGGCATCATTCGCCGATCAGACAGCCCCTGGGCCTCTCCACTACACATGGTCCCGAAACCAGGCGGTGGCTGGCGCCCATGCGGGGACTATCGCCGCCTTAACGAGGCTACCACGCCCGACCGTTACCCAGTCCCGCACATTCAAGACTTCTCTGCACACCTGGCGGGCAAACTTCTCTTTTCCAAGGTGGACCTAGTGCGGGGATACCACCAACTGCCAGTGCATCCCTCAGATATACCGAAGACGGCCGTGATAACTCCATTTGGGTTGTTCGAATTTCTCAGGATGCCGTTCGGACTGAAAAATGCCGCTCAGTCCTTCCAAAGGCTGATGGATTCAGTGCTCAGGGACATGCCTTTTGTGTTCGTCTACCTGGACGACGTCCTTGTTGCCAGCTCCTCAGAAGAGGAACACTTGGAGCACCTCAGAGACCTCTTCACCAAGCTCAGTCAGCATGGCCTGATTATAAATCCTGCGAAATGTGTTTTTGGCGTACCCTCCATCCACTTCCTTGGGCATCTCATCACCAAGGATGGGGCTTCCCCCCTACCGTCTAAGGTAGAGGCTGTCTCTACCTTTCCTCTGCCGCCAACAGCACGGGGCCTCAGGGAGTTTCTCGGCATGGTGACATTCTACCATAGGTTTATTCGCCGAGCCGCTGATGTCATGCGCCCACTCTACGAGGCCCTCAAGGGTAGGTCACCCAATCAAGCTGTTGAATGGACCGCTGAGAGGACCAAGGCATTCGAGGACACAAAAACCGCGCTTTGCCAGGCAGCCATGCTGGCTCACCCAGCTCCCGGAGCCCCAGTCGCACTGACTACAGACGCATCAGACCTAGCAGTGGGTGCCGTGTTCGAGCAGTGGGTTGACAATGCTTGGCAGCCACTCGCCTTTTTTAGTCGCCAGCTGGTCCCCAGAGAACGTAAATACAGTGCATTCGACAGAGAACTAGTTGCCATCTGGTTGGCGATCCGCCACTTCCGTTTCATCTTGGAGGGCCGTGAGTTCATCGTCTTTGTTGATCATAAGCCTCTTACGTTCTCCATGTCCAAGATGTCCGAACCGTGGTCCGCCCGCCAGCAGCGCCAGCTGTCATTCATATCGGAATACACGACTGACATCAGGCACATTGCTGGGAAGTCCAACGTGGTTGCGGATTGCCTGTCCAGAGCAACCATCAGCGCTGTGCAATTGGGGCTTGATTATTCCAGTATGAGTGTGGACCAGGCTTCTGATAACGGCATCCAAACGCTCAAGAGCTCAGACACTGGTTTGCGGCTGGAGGAGGTTGCGGTCGGAGACTCAGGGGCCAAGCTTTGTTGTGACCTCTCCATGGGTTGGCCTAGGCCGCTTGTCCCTGCTGGCTGGCGTCGGGCTGTTTTTGAGGCAATACACGGCCTGTCTCATCCTGGCAGGAAAGCATCCATTAAGCTAGTGGCTCAGAAGTTTGTGTGGAAAGGGATAAGAAAGGACGTCCGGGACTGGGTCGACTCATGCGTGGCATATCAACGCGCCAAAGTGCACCGTCACATCAAGGCCCCATTGGTACCATTCGCCATCCCCGAACGGAAGTTTGACCACGTTAACATTGACCTGGTGGGCCCACTGCCCCCTTCACACGGTTTCACTTACCTCCTGACGATGGTGGACAGGACGACCCGTTGGCCTGAAGCAGTTCCGCTGACTTCCACCTCAGCTGTCGATGTGGCCCGGGCGTTCATCGGCACATGGGTCGCCCGTTTTGGACCCCCTGCAGATCTCTCATCTGACAGGGGCGCACAGTTCACCTTCGAGATGTGGAACACGGTTGCCGAGAGCCTGGGAGTCAAACTTCACCGCACCACTGCCTACCACCCCCAGGCTAACGGGTTGTGCGAGCGGTTCCACCGCTCGATGAAAGCGGCCCTGCGCGCCAGCCTGACCGATGGGGACTGGGTCGATAAGCTACCCTGGGTCATGCTGGGACTGAGGACCGCTCCCAAAGAGGACCTTCAGTGCTCTTCAGCTGAGTTGGTTTACGGTCAAGTGCTGCGGTTGCCAGGTGATTTCATCCCAGACCCAATGACACCCTGGGCTGCATCCAGGGAGAAGTCCATCTTGCAGGGCACTGCAGGAGCGTTTGTGCCTATCCCCACATCGCGACACGGCAGGCCAGTTTCACGGGTTCCCTCCAACCTGCGCTCGGCTGGTTTTGTTTTCATTCGCCACGATGCCCACCGCGGACCATTGCGCCCTCCTTATGATGGACCGTTTAAGGTCCTGCAGCATGGTGACAAGACCATGGTCGTGGACATTGGTGGTAGGCCAGAGACTGTCTCCGTGGACAGGGTTAAGCCTGCCCACATGGATATGTCCAAGCCATTGGAACTGGCCCAAGCCCCACGGCGCGGCCGTCCTCCTGCGACACGACCCTCCGGCCCCGTGGGTACCCACTCTGACCCTCCGCCCCCAGCACCTGTGGGCTCTCCAACTGAGTCCACAAGCTCTCACCCCCCCCGCTGTTCCAGCTCCTTGTACCCGCAGTGGCCGGGTCAGCGTCCCAACCAGGCACAGAGACTTTGACTATGGGTGAATTCTGGGGGGGCTTGTGTAGTGGGTTTTACATAATTCACCCACGGAACCATTGTTTAGTTAGCGAGTTCCTAGGGGGACTCTTAATTCGGCCGGCTCGAGCCACTCTCGTGTTTGTTTTGTTATTGCAAGTTAAAATGTGATTAAAGCAGCTTTCGTTGGCACCTTCTTTTGACACTCCGCCTACGACTCCCGTCTCTGCTCGCTACAATAGTATAGTTTATTAAGCAAAAAAAAAAAAGTTTTTCTTTCACATTGCAGCCAAAATACGCTCTGTTTTAGTTCACATTATGAATTAAGAGCACATTAAAAGCCCAATATTGTTTTAAACACACAAAGTGTTCACTTTCTAAATTTTCAACAAAAAATCCAAGCAAGTGAAAGATATTGAACACCATAATGTAGATGCAGGCAGGTGCTTTTGAGTTTAAATTAAAAGTATGGGCTTACAGCACAATATACAAAATAGAAATAAAGTCTGCTCCTTGTACAGTGAACACAAAAATATTACTTTAGCCACTCACTCCATTAAGTAAAATATAGCACGTAGGTAGATGAAATATGAATCTAAGTATGGGCCTAAAGTAAAATTCCAAATAGAAATAGTCTGTTAACAAAACACTAAGTGCTCTTTTTTAAGTTTACTATATAGATTAAGGGCACCCACAATACACAACTCTAAACAGAAATAAAGTATACTTCTTATGTAGTGAACACCAAATTCTCATACATAGGTCCTTTGCACCATGTTTAACAAATCAGGTGTGCTTTCGGAATTTTAGAAAATGAAATAAAAGCTCAATCAAAATTGATGTAAGGTACTACACTTTGAGAACATAAAGCAAGGCAAAAAGAACATTTGCTGCTTATACATTTGCAGAACTAGTGTGTAGGAGGTAGGAACCATTTGTAAAATCCTGAGACTGGAAATGTGCAGCCCAACCGTGGTCTTATATTCAATCAAAACTGAGCTTTGGGCAAAAGTTTCTGTTATAACGAAGGAGGAGCACTTGCTCCATGTGGTCATCAGACATTCTACAACGAGATGAGGTAAGTACATTTCCACCATAAGTGAAAAGGCGTTCAACTGGAGCACTAGAAGGCAGCGTAGTATTGTACTTCATGAAGAGCTGCTTATCCAAAGGAAATGCATTCAGGGAGTCCATGGTCTTAACGGTATCATCACATTAACATTATGCCACCGTTAATGCACTATTTCACACTAATAGTCAACTGACTGGAAATTCCCCTTGGGTCTGACAGCTCATCACCACTGTGGGTTTCCCATCCTTATTACGTTATCTACTTAATACGAAAGTCACTATCTATACAGCAAATGATGATCCGGTTGTCTTGATACAGAGAATCACGTTTGCTAACTTAGAATCGCTTCATGAACACTGAAACGCTGAAAACAAGTGAGTCACGCAGCTGCTTGGCAGTCTCTCTGTCTCGAACATATTGTGAATATGCTTGATGGCTGTTGAGATTGTCGTGTTTGTTTTGCTGCTGTTGGTGTCGGTGGATTTGTTCAGACCGAGGACAATCGACTTTGGCCTGGACGGATCTATTGACACTAACAAAGATGTTATATAATGAAATTGTGAATATGCTTGATTGCTAATAAGTTTTTCGAGAAGGGTTGTTCAAACCTCACATTGTGTTTGCTGTTAAAAACGTCATATTGGAATATAATATTGTGAATGTGCTTAATTGCTGTTGAGATTGTCATGATTGTTTTCTGTTATTAGTGTCAATAAATTTGTTCAAACCAAAAAAAAAATATTTTCGTTTAGTTTTCGTTAACAAATTTAACACTACCACGTAGAGTACTAACCTGCTCATCAAGCTCACCATTCATGCACATTCATTCACCATTGACGCAGCAATTTCGGTAATTAAGTGTCTTGCTCAAGGACACATCGACATGTAAAATAGTGTGCGGAATCCAGGACTTTAATTACCAACAAACCAGAGCTATTGTTTGACAAAGCACTGAAAATATAGCTGGAGAATATTTTCCAGAGGTAGTAGTTGTAGCAGTATCAGCAGGTAGCTAACTAAAGTTAACTTAAGCTAATAATAGTGGTCTTGCCTGTAAATGTTTCTTCAAATTAGAAGTGGAGTCCTTGGACGATGACAGCAGTTTCACAGCTGGAAGGCATAACTTGCACTGCACGGTGTTGTTGTTGCCCTTTTCAGTGAAGTGTTGTAGTGGTGCGCCCTATCTCTCTCGATCTCTCCAGTGTCAGTGACAGCATAATGAAACGATGATAGGCACAATTCGTGTATCGGCGCATTATGTATATATAAATATACTTATAAATAAAATTGAAATCCTGCTAAATAATCCTTATTTTTTACTAAATGCACCTGTAATTTGATAACGTCTTTTTTTCTGTAACTGTAGCGGAATACAATTACATTTTTTTGGTATCCAAATTACGTAACGCCGTTCCATGTATGTAAGTTTCCGCTAAAGCTGCTGAATATAGTGTACATCTGTGTGCGAGTCTTCATTTAAATGTAATATCTAACATAAAACATGGTGGCAGCGGTATTTTCGAACTCATAGACGCTAACGGATGTCGAATGAAGAAAGTGAGGTGAAAGAAGAAGCGGAGGACAGCGTAAACGAATGTAAAAAGACAATGGATGCATTCGGTCTGAAACCTCCCGCGATATTGGATTGGCATTCCAACTGCCTGGCGAAAGCATGGAATACGAGGAAAGATTAGTTTTCATTGTTTGTGGACATAACTTCGGCGGAGTCAGACAACAAGACAAAGGTAAAAGTGTTCAAATATTTGATTGGAGAACCCGGCAGGGAACTGGGAAAAACGTTGTGGACAACACTCAGACCAGAAGAGCAAAGGGAGGAAACTTTGGTCTAGCTAATAGCGGTGTTCGACAAACACAGTAATGGTGTTCGACAAACACAGTAATCTTAAACCAAATGAAACTGTTGAGAGATACAGGTTTTTCTCCAGAAACCAGAAATCTAATGAAACGATTCACAAGTACGTTACTGACTTTAGAGTTCTTGCGGACACTTGCAACCTTGGGACTGCAAAAGACTCATTGATTAGGGATAAAATAGTGTGCGGAATCCAGGACTCCCACGTGAGAGAGCGCTTGCCGCGCAAGGCAGATCTGACGTTGGAAAGAAGCATCGAAATATGCAGAGCAGCGGATCTCTCAAGGGAAAATGTGAAGACAATCGAGGGACAAGTAGGCGAAGAGGTGCATGCAAGAAAATTACTGGAGCGCACAAGATCAGATACACAATCCAAACAAATACACAGCGTGGCAGAAACAGACGAGGACTATGTGGAAATTATGAGCCTTCACACAGAGGGACAGGCGAACGCGCAGGGGAGACAGCTGTTTGAGACCATGCTGCTGGGGGATAAGTCATTAAAGTTTAAATTTGACTGTGGGGCAAGTTGCAATATTCTTCAATTACATCTGCTGAATCCCGACACAAAATTGGAGCAGACGCAACAGGTCCTAGTCATGTACAATAAAAGCACTCTGAAGCCTTTGGGCAAATGCAGAATTAAAATAAGAAATCCGAGAAACAGGAAACTGTACAAACTTGAATTCATGGTGATTGACGGGCAGGCATCTGTGCCATTGCTGGGGAACAAAGCAGTGCAGGGCATGGCTCTATACAGAGAGAAAATATCATGGCCATTGATGACATAGTTCAACAAGCAGACAGCAAAGGACGAACCCTGGAGAAGGAGCAGATCAGGGAGCAATACCCACAGGTGTTTGAGGGTGATAGCTATTTGTCTGGCACATATGTACTCGAAGTAGATCCAAGCATTGTACCAGTGA
Organism: Urocampus carinirostris; assembly: GCF_059441175.1. Lineage (NCBI taxonomy): Eukaryota > Metazoa > Chordata > Actinopteri > Syngnathiformes > Syngnathidae > Urocampus > Urocampus carinirostris. Next base: position 34,364,368 of record NC_142365.1, read on the forward strand.
AACTACCAAAGCGGAGAGTAACAGTGGCTCTGATGAACCCGTTAAAGCAAGAACTGACAAGCCTGGTGGCAAGAGAAATAATTACACCAGTTGAAAAGAGCACAGATTGGATTAGTAACATGTTCCTGGTTAGGAAACCACCAGGAAAGCTGAGGATCTGTATTGATCCCAAACCTCTAAACAGAGCACTGAAGAGACAGCACTTTCCATTACCAACTATTGAAGATGTCCTGCCAGACCTGGCAAATGCCAGGATATTCACGGTGTGTGATGTAAAAAACAAATTCTGGCATGTGAAATTGACAGAGCGCTCCAGCTACATGACAACATTTGCGACGCCAATAAGGTTCAGGTGGAGGAGAATGCCAATGGGGATCAGCCCAGCTCCTCAGGTGTTTCAGCACTGGCTGACACAGACGTTGAGGGGCTACCAGGCGTATGCATTATAGCTGACGATATCCTGATTATTGGAGAAGGAGAAAATCAGGACATGGCAGTAAGAGACCATGGCGAGAAACTGAAAAAAACTCCTTGACCAATGCAGAACATGCAACATCAAACTGAATTTTGACAAACTGAAGTTGAGGCAGAAGGAGGTGACGTACATAGGCTGACATCTGAGGCTGAAAAATGACCAGGAGAAGGTACGCGCCGTACAAGAAATGCCTAGATCACCAACATCAAAGGCCTTGTTAGGAAATAAATATTTAAAAAATGTACCGTTTACCAAATTGTTCCAATTAGTTATCTGACTCCTTTAAACAAACACCACCTAACAATGCGCGCTCGTTTCTTTTTCGGAAAATATGGACAAGAGACCGGCATTTCCACACGAGGGCAGATTTAATTTCTGAAACAAAAGTGAACTCCATCGAATTAGCCGAATTAGTGTCGGTTTCGTCGAGCCTCTTCTCTCGTTCTCCCTCGATCTTCTGAAGTTCTCCCGGCCCACAACTTTTTCCGCAAGCCGGCGCCCCGGCTCCTCCCATGGGCGCGTCAGGAAAAGCCCCCCACGTGGGCTCCACGGCTCCACCACCTCGCCTCGATGTCTGGACCCAGAGTGTTTTTCAAATCAGTGCCTGGCGTCCTGCGTCTAGCCTTTTCCGTCAGAGTCCTGTTATCAACAGATCTAAACAAAACATTCGCATTCGGAACGGCGTGACCTGTCATTGAATTTAAGCCCTCTCTGTAAAAATCTTCATTGTATTCAATAAATGTAACTTGTATAAAATCCTTTATAATAAAACCACCATGGGCTTTGAAATGCTTTCTAATTTGCATGGCCTTCCCTTTTGACCAATCAGTCCAATTATCTCGAGTTTCCCTTATTAATGTGGTCCATGCCCTGCCTAAATATACTGGACTGTCTCAGAGAATTAGAATATTGTGATAAAGTTCTTTATTTTCTGTAATGCAATTAAAAAAACAAAAATGCCATACATTCTGGAATCATTACACATCAACTGAACTATTTCAAGCCTTTTATTATTTGAATATTGCTGATTTTGGCTTACAGCTGAAAAAAACTCAAAAATATTAGAATACTTCCTCAGACCGAGTAAAAAAATTATTTTATAACAGCAAAACTAAATCAAACATTTGAAAATGTCCATTGATGCACTCAGTACTTGGTTGGGAATCCTTTTGCACGGATTACTGCATCAATCCGGCGTGGCATGGAGGCAATCAGTCTGTGGCATTGCTGAGGTGTTATTGATGCCCAGGATGCTTCGATAGCGACCTTCAGCTCATTTGCATTTGCGGCTCTTCTTCACAATTTTTTAAGGCTGCGGTCATCTCTCTTGGTTGTGCAGCGTTTCCGGCCACATTTTTCCCTTCCAACAGACTTTTTGTGGATATGCTTTGAAACTGCACTCTGTGAACAGCCTGCTCTTTGAGAAATTTCTTTTTGTGTCTTACCCTCCTGATGGAGGGTATCAATGATGGTCCTCTGGACAGCAGACAGATCAGCAGTCTTCCCCATACTTGTGATTTAGTTTACTGAACCAAGCTGAGTGTTTTTAAGGCTCAGGAAACCCTTGCAAAGTGTTTCGAGTTAATTAGATGATTCAGGTGATTAGTTGAATAGCCTACTTGTATACTTTTTCATGATATTCTAATATTTTGAGATAGGATTTTTGAGTTTTCTTAAGCTGTAAGCCAAATTCAGCAATATTCAAATAATAAAAGGCTTGAAATAGTTCAGATGATGTGTAATGAATCCAGAATGTATGACATTTTTGTTTTTTTAATTGCATTACAGAAAATAAAGAACTTTATCAAAATATTCTAATTTTCTGAGACAGTCCAGTATGTGTTTATAAGTGGGTGAGGTTACCATCAAAATTTATCAATCTTCTTCAGATATGTAAACACTTTGTCAATAATCAGGACTCTAATGTGAATTAAGGCAGACATGTGTTGTTGAATTGTTCTTTGTTTTCCCGTGTCATTGACGGCCTTGAAGTCTGGCCCAGATTTCATTGTGACGTTCACTCGTAATCCACTGCTTGAATGTTGGCCCATCAAAATATTTTCCAAAATGTCTCCGTATCAGTGCTTCATTGTTCATTGTCGATGAAAAAAAGGGAAGATGTTACAATGGATGTGTTTCACCCGATGCGGTTATAGGGGGGCACCAACTTGTAATGTACACACTGCAGTTTCCGGTAAAGCTGATGAACATACATATGTGCGAGTCTTCATTTAAATGTAATATCTAACGTAAAACATTCTTTTTTGTCTTTTTCGTCGTCTTTGTCTTCTCCGTCTTCCTCGTCTTCCTCGTCTTCCTCGTCTTCTCCATTGTCTCTGTCTTCTTTGTCTTCTTTGTCTTCTCTGTCTTCTCTGTCTTTTCTGTCTTCTCTGTCTTTTCTGTCTTTTCTGTCTTTTCTGTCTTTTCTGTCTTTTCTGTCTTTTCTGTCTTTTCTGTCTTTTCTGTCTTTTCTGTCTTTTCTGTCTTCTCTGTCTTCTCTGTCTTCTTCGTGTTCTTTGTCTTCTTCTTTTCGTCATCATCATCACTACCACCACCACCATAATCACTACCACCACCACCGCCACCACCTTTTTCTCCTGGGCTTTTACGGTGGTTGGCACCCATCTTTTTGGTGCATTATCGCACCCACTCACCACATCCTCGTCACCTTTTCAAAGTTTATATCCTTTTAATAAGTCCCGGAATCCTCAAAAAATGTAAACGAGTCCTCTGTTAGAGCCATCGTCCGAGTCCAGCAATCCCTCTATGAAAAATTCCATTCCTCATTCTTCCACTAGCCTCTGAACGTTGCTTCATGCAGACCATTAATACATGCTCCACTGACACTCCTCACACTATCCAGTGATGTTTTTTCATTAATTTCAGTGTTTTGTTTAAGACGGTGTGTCCAATCCTTGAATGTGACAACACAGTCTCCACTCTTGCGCTTTCACCATCAACCCATGACGCCCTAACCTTGCCTTGAATTCTATACAAATATCTAACTCTGATCCTTCCATTCCACACACTCTGCCATTTTTTAAGTACTCCCCTTGATTATACAATAATCTTCTGTTGTAGTAATGCTCATGCTTATTTTTACCCAATGTGCACCAATTGCCCCTCGCCAACTTTTTGCTCTCTCATTACACTGCACCCCCATATGTGCCGGGACCCAACAAAATGTGACATGCCTCCCCTTCCTATGCATTTGAGTACCATGGTAACAACCTGATTTAGTATGTACTGCCTACTTGCGGACTTAAATGGCATAATGCTTTCAAGGACAGATGTCGAATCTAAGCATAATCCTGTCTTTTTATCTGCTCCATCTCCACCCACTTAAGTGCCACCAACACTGCCACCAACTACTATACACTATGCACTCCTGGACCATCACTCTTTCTTTTTCAAGTTGTTGCATCTGTTGTTTACCTTTTCAACTACTTTTCCGCACTTACTGTTTATGACGTCAGTAGGGGCATGCACAGCATGGTCCAACAAAAAGCCAAAGTCTTTCTCAGATTTTCGAAAGGGTGTCATCGGGAGCGGTGGCCTACTTGCTGGCAGGGGCAAGTGCATTAATTCCTCCTTCTCAAGGTTCGTATCTTGAATGCAGACCATCTTGCTGTAGTCATAGTTGCCAGCCAGGTTGCTACAGTTAACCTCCATGCTAATGCTGCCAGCATTCAGACTTTTTGTGCGTGCTGTTCTTTTTAGGCATTTTTGGTCATTTCATACCCCAAAACATTTTTTCCCCAAAGCATTTTTGCCCAGTACTGTTTCCAATTATTTTCAGGGTTGTATTTTACAATTACCTTTGTTTTTTAAAATGCTTGTTTTTTTCTTGTATTTTGTAATTTATTTGTTTTTGTACTGAAAAATCAATATTTTAATAAACATTTTGTCTTGTTGCAGGGATTATTGGGATGCAGGGATTCTAGGTTAAGGTTGCCTAATATAAAATTTTTAAGTGAGTTAAGAGTTCACTGGGGGGAAACTTGTGCTGTCTTTTGTAATAGATAGCCATTACCATGGCGACAGAGTCACCATAACAGTCTAAGGGGCCGGTCACACAGACATTTGCGGCTGAATCTCGGCTAAAATTTTGCGTTTTTTTTTTGCCCGTGGTTGCCCGGGATGGAAAATGCGCAAAATTTGACAACCCGCCGTTCGTCTGTGGTATGGCCGGAAAAAAGACGCCGGCGACTGTTCCGCTTCCTCATCGCCTCATTTCTGCGTCATTTTCTCGTGTGGACCACGGGTATAAAAGCTCCCGAGCCGGTGTTGTGCCCAAATCCGACTCCTACGCAACACAACCCCCACACCCTCGCGTGAACGCGCATTCTGCTGCGATCGCTTTTGACCTTTTCATCCGCGTTAACAAACGCATTTTGTAGAATACGATCGCACTTTATTGTTTAAATAAACGCGTTATATAGACTAGGATCTCCCAATTATTATAATTAGCCCGCTTTATTGTTTTAATAAGCGTTTAATATAGAATACGATCGCTTCTGATGAAAGCGCAGCAGAATGCGCGTTCACGCGAGGGGGGAAGGATTTACCGTTCGATTACGTTCACAACAAAAATAAAGACGGAATGGATTATGTTGTATTACATTCCCAATGATTGCAAGACGAAGTGAATTTGGTTATATGTTCGCCATTACATTTCCTATAAGTGAGGTAAAACGAGGTATAAATAGTTGGAGAAGCGAGGAAATGCAAATCTCGGCAGGAATGTATTTATCGGGCTGTAGAATTCATTAACGCTCTAGACACAGTCCCGTGAATATCAAGATTTCAAGCTATGGCATCATATTTATTTTATTATCTTGAAAAGACATGTCAAGAAATAAATATGGGTTAAGACGAGATCACTACGCTGACGGGGAGGGGTTCATTGAGGGTAATTGTTTTATCTATTTTTCTAATTATTCATTATCGATCAGTTCATAACACGTTACAAAGCTTAGGAGCCGGGGCTCTTACTCTCGGCCAAAAGGGGTTTTTAAGGGTTATTGATCTATCTACGTTATTCATTATCCATTATCCGTTATTGGTCAGTTCATAATACGCTACAAAGCCTAGGAGCCGGGACACTTACTCTCAGCCAAAAGGCCAAGCTAAGGTCCTAGCCCTAAAGCCTTGCTGCGATCATTGCGAATGCACCGTTCCCGGAGGTACTGCAATACCGGGCCGATGCGTGGAGTGGACAGAGCAAGCTCATATTCCATCTCCGAAAGGGGTTTTTAAGGGTTATTGTTCTATCTTCGTTATTCATTATCCATTATCCGTTATCGGTCAGTTCATAATACGCTACAAAGCCTAGGAGCCGGGACACTTACTCTCAGCCAAAAGGCCAAGCTAAGGTCCTAGCCCTAAAGCCTTGCTGCGATCATTGCGAATGCACCGTTCCCGGAGGTACTGCAATACCGGGCCGATGCGTGGAGTGGACAGAGCAAGCTCTTATTCCATCTCCGGATTGCAAAAATCAAAGATCATGGCTACTACACTTGGTTCGGGTATGTTTTTTTTAACAGACCTATCGAAAGGCCAAGCTAAGGACCTGGCATCAAAGCCTTGCTACGACCATTGTTGATGCACCAAAAGATTTATTCGAAATGAAGAGAAACTACGCTGACGGTGATCCATGTTCACCCCCTTGACGTCACGAGCACAATGGTGTGCTCGGCAAATCGCGCTGTATATACGCGGAGAAAGGCGTTTGACTGTCACACGCGTAACACGCTAATTTCACGTAATAACACCGCGATACAGGCGCAGAACATGCTATTACCATGCTCCGCCCACGATTACCCGCTGAAATTTCCCGTCCTACCCATGTGTAACTACGCCCTGGCCGCGGCCAGAGCACGTCGTTCCGCGTCATTTCCGCGTCATTACCTCGTGTTGACCACGTGTGCGGCACGCGGTTTAACACGTGCTCAAACTTTTGAGCAGCTCAAAAGTTTTGAACGCGGCCAACCACGTGAAAATTTCCGACCGCGAGTAAAGCACTGCTCTATCTCGTCTATATGGCGGTCTCAAAACGTCCAACAGCGCCCAACGACATCTGCTTCACGGCCAGAAGTATACAGCCGCGGTCCAGCCTCGATAAACTCGTGAAAGGCTGTGTCCACGCGCTCTCAAGAATTGAACAGCGCAAAATTTTTTCGCGCTGCCACCCGCGCGCGAATTTCCGACCTCGTGTTATGCACTGCCGTAACTCGTCTGAATGGCGATCTCAATGCGTCCTATAGCGTCCGCCTCAAAGTCAGAAATTTCTGGCCGTGATTCAGCCGCAAATGTCTGTGTGACCGGCCCCTAAAATTGATTTCATAGGGAATGAGTGGAGGCTAATGAATCATGCTAATGGCTACATGCTAACAAGTCATGCTAACGGTTACATGCTAACAAGTTATTGTTATGATGACTCGTTTGCATGTAGCCAATAACAGCTAACAGCCAAGTCCCAACTCTCGCAATTGCACCGGGAATTGTCTACTTATTACATCCATCCATCCATCCATTATCTGCACCGCTTATCCTCAGTAGGGTCGCGGGGGTGCTGGAGCCCCTCCCAGACGTCTTCGGGCAGTGGGCAGGGGACACCCTGAACTGGTTGCCAGCCAGTCGCAAGGCACACAGAGACAGACCACTCACTCCCTCATTCACACTTAGGAACAATTTGGACTGGCCAATTAACCTGACGTGCATGTTTTTGGAATGTGGGAGGAAACCGGAGTGCCCGGAGGAAACACACGCAAGCATGCGGAGAACAAGCAAATTTCACATAGGCTGGTAGGTCTTATCCCATGACCTCAGAACTGTGCCGCGGAGAGACCAACCACTCAGCAGTCGTGCTGCCATTGTCTAGTTATTGTTTTTAATTTTTGGGGAAGATCTCGTGCTGCGCCCCATGTGTCATGATAAATATGTTGCTGATGCGGCTGCCCGACTCGCCCGTGCCTAAAACCGCCACTCTTCAAACTTTACAACAAACTAAAATACCAATAAAGAAAAAGATAAAATCAAAACATAAACGAAGGAAAATATGCCAGGGCCATGACAGTAAGTTACATAAAATGCCAAACCTTTTGCGAGTATTATTGGTTTTAATGGCTTTATGGCGCTAGGAAAGCTTTGCAAATTAAATGTATTGTTTCTCTTCACATTGGGAGGCAATGAAAGACATTTTTCTACTAGGGAATTTGCATTTGTAAATGTAGAATTTAGCTATGATAATAGCTATGACAATATAGGTTTCCTTTGGATTTTAACTTAAATGAGTCATGTATGCCAAATACTATATCTGTCCAAAATAATTTGAACGCATTGTCCATCTTTTCAGCAATAAAACAACATATTTCAGACCAGATTTTTTTTACTGCAGGGCGGAGCCAAAATAAATGTGTTACAGTTTCTGAGTCAGCAGAAAAAATGTACATTTAACATCAATATATTTGTTAAACCTTTTTGGTATATGCACTTTGGCGGGGTAAATCTTGTGAATTATTTGATTTGAAATTTCCATCACTTTGTTACCTTATAGATAGCAATTGTGTAACAACCGTATTTTCTTCCAGTCAATCAATTGAACGTTTATTCCAAAAAGACATGACATATGTAACGGATACATAATTATTTTTACACAGTGATCAGATAAGTCCTTTGCTTCACACTACTATGGTATCTATTCTTTGAAAGTTCGTTTTAGGGACGTTTTTATTATCTTGAGTTTATTATTATTTTAACATTCATTTTATTAATTGCATGAAGCACTCTTGGACTTCTGTTCTGCCTCGTGGTAAAAAATGTAGAGCGGTCATAAGTGCCCTCTACAGTCCAACATGTGGATTGTTTTGGAAAAGAAAGTAAACGCAGTAAAAACACAGGGACTAAAGCACTACAGAAGCACGGTGTACGCTCTGTGAAAAATTCTTAAAACTTGTTGTTGCGTTGGACAATTATTGTCGTTTTACGGCGACCTTATAAGGGTAATGGTCGAGGCCATTGCCTGAATAAACAGCAATCAAAAGAAAAGAAGTCTGGTTATTCGTTACGTGGTTCGCTAGCTGTCGAGTTGGCCAAAATCGGTAAAACTTGGAAGTGGGGCGGCAGTAGCTCAGAAGGTAGAGCGCTCGTCTTGGGACCCCGGCTTGTCCGTGTTACATGTCGAAGTGTCCTTGGGTAAGACACTGAACCCCTAATACCCCCAATAAGCATGGAAGACTTTTCAAATAATATCCCAAGCCAAATAATATCCCAAGCCAATTATTAGTGGGACCACCAGCTGATCCGATGCAATGTATAACAGAATATGGTGAAAAAAATGCAGTAATTTACCGTGAGGTTTTCACATTGCAAGTTGACCCACATGGCTGCCAAAAGGCTGGACAAGAAAGAAGCATGTGAAAACCGTATGCAATCAAATAACGAAAAAAAAAGCACACATAGCATGGATAAAACAAATGTCCAAAAAGAACAACAATCAAGTTATAAATAATGTGACACCAAGTCCCACAAAATTGAATACATACAGGGTCCTTACACGCTGCTTCCTACGGCTCGCAGGGAAGTGCTAAGTACAGGACTTTGCCAATATGATGATTGGCCAGAAAATTACTGTTGTTGATAAAATGGCTTGGAAATGATTCAAAGAGACAGGCCACAAGGATACATACAGCAGACATTTTCAATCCAGTTTCAGCTCTTGAACTTGTGTGGCAAAGACTTGAACAATCTTACGGTTCCCCTGAAATTATCGAAAATGCATCATTGAAAGAGTTCCCAAAACTCGGCAATAGAGACTAGACAAAGTTAAGAGAGCTAATTGACATCATTGAGGGAATAGAATGTGCAAAAATGGAGGATATCTTGCAGGTCTTGCATATCTGGACACAGCCCGTTGAGTGAATCCAATTGTAGCAAAACTTCCATATGGACTGCAAGAAAAATAGGTAACAACAGGTTCTAAGTGCAAGGAGGTACATAAAGTAACATTTTCCCCTTTTAGTGTCTTTTCAGTGTTCGTGAGACAACAAGCAAGAATAAGGAACAATCCCAGCTTCGCAGTTACACTACCTGCCAATACAAGCTTCAAGCAGGGAAAAAGCTTCAAAGGCAACATGTAAGTGATAACTGTGAACAAAATACATTCCTCATGATGATAATTCAACCAAAAGTTTCCATCATAAATTTATTGAGAGTCCAGAAAAGATATGTCCAATACACAAGAAGCATCATCCACTCAGAAAATGCAAAACCTTTAGAGTAAAACCTATAGATGAGCCGAAGTCCTTTATGAGGGAAAACATGATTTGTTTTAAGTGTTGTGGATCAACAAAAGATTTTGCAAAAGACTCCACATTGGAAATAAAAGTGTACTGAATGTGTCAGTGAAAGACATTTATCAGTGTTACACCCATATCTAGTTCCAAGCGGACAAAGATGATGGCAAGGAGAAGCAACCTACTCAGAATGTATAAGTTGCCTCAAAATGCACCGAATTATGTGGAGATGCAAACAGCCTGCATTCATGCGCAAATAATGCCCTGTGTTAGTTTACCCAAGTGGTAAAAGAGAACAGGCAAAAAATTGTCTGCAGTGCTTGATGAACAAAGTAATCGTCTCTAGTTAAGTCAAAGTTTTTTGAGTTTTTTAACCTCAAAGCACACTCAGACCCTTACAAGCTCAGAAAATGCTCAAAAGTTTCAAATAATATTGGAAGGATAGCCGCAAACCTTATGATTGAAGTGTAAAACGCCTACTACCAAACTTAATTGAACGTGACATGATCCCAGATGATTGGAGAGAAATTCTGTCTCCGCAAATGGCTATGCAGTACCCACACTTGAACTTGCAAACAAAATTCCCCCAGTGGAAGACAATATACCGATCCTCTTGCTGTTAGGTAGAGATGTCATACAGGTACACAAAGTGAGAAAAGTAATAAATGGGCCACACAGAATACCAGACAGCTAAAGATTGAAATTGGGCTGGGCAATCGTCGGGGAAACCTGAAAAAGACACACAAGCCTTCTACCGTAAATGACCTAAAAAAACATGTACTGCAGAATGATCAAGCATCATACATGAACCCATGCAATGATTATTTTGAACTCAAACAGTCAAATGATTTTAATTGTCAACCCATCACCATAGCTTCATCCAGAATGGGAAAAGAAAGACACTGATAAATTGGGGCACTCACTTTTTGAGAAAACAAAAGATGTTGACAAACCAGCACTGTCAGTAGAAGATAGAGCCTTCAGTGACATCACGGAGAAAGAAGTGTTCTAGAACACATGTAACAGTTGGGTGGCGCTGTGGCCATTCAGCAAATATAGACTAAAACTTCCAAGTAACAAAGAGCAAGTACTTAAGAACATTCAAACACTTAAAAGAACACTGGATCAAAACCATTCAAATGAGAATACAACACACAGGAGTCATGCAAAGCATGCTGGACAATGACTACAAAGAGATCGCGTCACCCCTGGACTCATACAAAGCAAACTGGTACCAACCACCACCACAACGTAAAGCATTTCAGCGGGAAACAACTGAGCAAATGGATTTGGATGAACCACTCTTGGTACAAAAGATTTAGAGCAGCTACAGGTGCCTGTGTCTACAGACTAAAGGATTTAATACATTTGAATATAAAGGATTTTATACGATTGGCTACAAATTACATGTATTTAGTTTAATGCAATAAAGATATTCACTGACTGTGCTTTAGTTCAGTGGTTTATTTTGACAGACATTTTATTGGTACAAGGCATCAGATTAAATGTTGCAACTTCATGGTTTGACGCAGAAAGTACCGTCAACATTCTCATCAGGATGGCGCACATTTTGCAATGTCATGGCTTGATGGCAGAAGTTTCGTCAACATCTTTTTCAGGCGGGCGCACACTTTTAGGCTTGCGCTGGGTTTGGAAATCACACCCAAACTGAAAAAAATAAATATGGAGTTAATAACACAGCAAATATACTTTGACTAAGTATGTGTATCACGGCAAATATAAATATTTATCACTGCAAATGTATATATGGACCACGCGAAATGTACTATAAATTATATATATATATATATATCATCTCATCATCTCATCTCATCTCATTAGATGCACCGCTTATCCTCAGTAGGGTCGCGGGGGTGCTGGAGCCCATCCCAGCAATCATCGGGCAGTGGGCAGGGGACACCCTGAACTGGTTGCCAGCCAATCGCAGGGCACACAGGACAGACAACTCGCTCGCTCATTCACACCTAGGGACAATTTGGACCGGCCAATCCACCTGAAATGCATGTCTTTGGAATGTGGGAGGATACCGGAGTGCCCAGAGGAAACCCACGCAAGCACGGGGAGAACATACAAACTCCGCACAGGAAGTCTGGTAGCTGGATTTGAACCCACACAGGAGGTTCCCAAGAACACGCGCTTACCACTGCACCGCCGTGCTGCCTATATATATATATATATATATATATATATATATATATATATATATATATATATGAGCAGAATCAGGGACAAAGGGCAGCCCTGGCAGAGTCCAGCTCCCCCTGGAAATGAATCAGACTAACTGCCGGCAATGCGGATCAGACTCTGGCACCGGGCATACAGGGACCGCACAGCTCGGATAAGACTGTGGGTACCCCATACTCCTGAAGCACCCCCCACAGGGCTTCCCAAGAAACAAGGTCGAATGCCTTCTCCAAGTCCACAAAACACATGTAGACTGGATGGGCAAACTCCCATGCAACCTCAAGGACCCTGCAGAGTGTGAAAAGCTGGTCTACTATTCCACAGCCGGGACGAAAACCACACTGCTCCTCTTGAATCAGAGTTTCGACCCTCCTCTCCAGTAGCCCTGAATAGACCTTACCAGGGAGGCTGTGAAGTGTGATTTCCCTGGAGTTGGAACACACTCTTTGGTCCCCCTTCTTCAAAAAGAGATTTACCATCCCAGTCTGCCAATCCAGATGCACTGTTCAGATGTCCACGCTATCTTGCAGAGGCGTGTCAACCATGACACGCCCACAACATCCAGTGCTTTAATGAACCTCGAGCAACAACATCCAGTGCCTTAAAAAAACCTCGAGCGGATCTCATCAACCCCTGGGTCTGCAGGGACGGACTGGCATCTTCCCCCACCATCGGAGCCAACTCACCACCAGGTGGTGATCAGTGGACAGCAGCACTCCTCTCTTCACCCAAGTGTCCAAAACATGCGGCCGCAGGTCCGATGAAACGACTACAAAGTCGATCATCGAACTATGGCCTAGGGTGGCCTGGTGCCAAGTGCACATATGGGCACCCTTATGTCTGAACATGGTGTTCATTATGGACAAGCCATGACGGGCACAGAAGTCCAGCAACGGTACACCACTCAGGTTTAGGTCAGGGGGGACGTTCTTCCCAATCACGCCCCTCCAGGTTTCTAGTCAAGTCAAGTCAAGTCAAATTTATTTATATAGCCCTTAATCACAAAAATGTCTCAAAGGACTGCACAGGATTACAGTTACAAAATTACACAATTACCTGATCTTAAACCAGCATTGCCCATGTGAGCGTTGAAGTCTCCCATCAGAATGAGGGAGTCCCCGTGGGGCGCGCTCTCAATCACACCCGCCAAGGACTCCAAGAAGGGTGGGTACTCTGAACTGCTTTTTGGTACATAAGCACAAATAACATTCAGGTCCATCCACCCAAAGGCAGAGGGAGACTACCCTCTCATCTACCGGGTTGGACCCCAACGTACAGGCGCTGAGCCGTGGTCCAACTAATATGCTCTGCGCCTCTCACCACGGGCAACTCCAGAGTGAGAGAGAGTCCAACCCCTCTCGAGAGGACTGGTACTAGAGCCCAAGCTGTGTGTGGAGGTGAGTATGACTATATCTGGTCATAAAACCCATACATTGGAATTTTTTTTATATTATTTTATCATTTTATTACTTTGTTATTACTATGTTATTACCAGGCTAATGATTAAAAATAGGGTTAAATAGACTCACTCGACCAACTAAAAACATCTTTTTGAGAAAATCACAATGACCCAGCAATGGTGATCTATCTTCTGGAACAGGTCCTCTGGCACCACGCTGGGAACTCCTGCCATAGTCACATGTGCAGTAGTGTTGTGCAGAACAAAAGCAATCCAAAAATGGCCTTTTGTCTTTTTCTGTTAATTATTCCTATGCAATGGCCATCTCAAATGTTTCCAAAACACATTTCTCATCCATTTAGTGGCAGGCGTGGATCTGTCCATTTACAACACTATATAAGTACTTAGTTCATGCATTATTGCACACACACAAGTACACCGACCTTACTGTAAAAGGCAGGGAAGGTGAATGGAAAATGCTCATGCATGACCATTCCATTTCTGACAAATCCGGTCTAATTCTGCAAATCTTAGCAGCTTGACTCAGATCATACAGATCACGGCTGTTGCCAGACAAGAATGCTCAGGCAGGGGCGAATTTCGGTTCAAAACTTTGGGGGTGCTTTGCACCCAAAACGCCTGGCAGGTTAATTTTTTTCATATCACTTCAAGTGATTTAGGATCATTCAACCCTGTTCAAGAGTGTCACCTCCCATTTGTGATTTTTTTGGTAATATATCTGTAGTATTTTGAAGTATTAGTGTAGTTGTTTTTGTATGTATTTCAGTCATTATATTTCTGTAGTAGTATTTTGTAGTTTTTCATGTCATAATATTTCTGTAGTAGAATAGAATAGAATAGAATAGAATATACCTTTATTGTCATTGCTACAAATGGGCTAACATATTGTGACAACGAAATTGGGCATGACACTCCAGTTTTACACATTCATAGTGAGGTATGAGCAAGAAGATAAAGGAACAGAGAAGATAATGTTATAAGACAAGGGGGATAAGGCTATAGTTATAATTTACATGGTATTTACACAAGAAATGTCGGCATGTGGATGTTACATACAGGGTTGTCGTGATAACGTTGGTATCGTAACGGTTGTGCAATATTGCATTTGGTGCAAAGTCATCATAGTGCAAAAATAGTCAGCATATGCATTGGTGCAAACATAGACATCATAGTGCAGAAAAAGGAAATGATCAGACATTGTGCAATTTGAGCATTAAACGTAGTGCAGTCGGCATGTGCAAGAACAAGACATGAGTAACATTATATTCGTATGAGGTAGTGTTGGCACGAGTTTTCAGTTTTTTTGTGCGGTGTCTGTTTGAGCAGTGAACAAACATAGTGCAGACAGCATGTACGTGAGTACCATTTTACATACGTGTGAGGTAGTTTTTTGCAACAGTTTTCAGTTTTTTGTGCGGTGTCTGTTTAGGGTGGTAATGGCTGTGGGGAAGAAACTGTCTCTGAGTCTGTTCGTTTTTGCTTTGTGTGACCTGTAGCGCTTGCCGGAAGGCAGCAGGTCGAAGAGATGGTGGCCGGGGTGAGAAAAGTCCTTGATGATGTTTTCTGCTCTGCTAAGGTAGCGAGAGCAGGCAATGTCCTCCAGACTGGGCAGAGAGCAGCCGACGATTCTCTGGGCTGTTTTGATGATCCTCTGGAGCTTTTTCCTGTCTGCTGCTGTGCACCCAGCATACCACACCGTGATGCAGTATGTTAGGATGCTCTCCACTGTGGCTTTGTAGAAGGACACCTGCAGCTGCTGTTTTAGTAGTTTTTTGTATGATATTATAACTGTTGTGTTTTTTTAAATAGTATTTTTGTAGTATTTCTGCAGTCATATTTTGTAGTATTTCTCAAGTAAATTTGTTGTGTTGTAGTATTTTAATTTAATTAGTATTTTTGTATTATTTCCTTAGCGGTAGCTTTGTAGTATTTCTTTAGTTTTTCTGTACTATTTACATAGTTGTATTTTGGGAGTATTTTATTTTGACAGACATTTTATTGGTACAAGGCATCAGATTAAATGTTGCAACTTCATGGTTTGACGCAGAAAGTACCGTCAACATTCTCATCAGGATGGCGCACATTTTGCAATGTCATGGCTTGATAGCAGAAGTTTCGTCAACATCTTTTTCAGGCGGGCGCACACTTTTAGGCTTGCGCTGGGTTTCTCTTAATATTGTTGTAGTTGTAGTTTTGTAGTATTTTTGTAGTTTTTCCTTTCATAATATTTCTGTCATCCATCATTCCATCCATCCATTATGTGCACCGCTTATCCTCATTAGGGTGGCGGGGGTGTTGGAGCCCATCCCAGCCATCTCCGGGCAGTGCGCAGGGGACACCCTGAACTGGTTGCCAGACAGTCGCTGGGCACACAGAGATGGCTGAGACAAGTTACTCGCTCATTCACACCGAGGGACAATTTGGACCAGCCAATTAACCTGACATGCATGTTTTTGGAATGTGGGAGGAAACCAGAGTTATTATTTTACAACTGGAGTGGTATTTTTATAGTATTTCTCTAGCATTTTGCAAACACACACACACACACACACACACACATATATATATATCACAATAAATATATACAATATATATGTTACAATATACAGTATATTGTGGCCACAAAGCCACGCACCAATGGCCA
This sequence comes from Urocampus carinirostris, assembly GCF_059441175.1. NCBI lineage: Eukaryota > Metazoa > Chordata > Actinopteri > Syngnathiformes > Syngnathidae > Urocampus > Urocampus carinirostris. The sequence continues at coordinate 34,380,408 of NC_142365.1, forward strand.
CAAAGTCACGCACCAATGTTAATATTTATTTTTTGTTAATATAATTTTTTTTTTTAATTTCAGATCAGACATGCCATTGACTACAGAGCAGCGCGTAGAAATCATCTTATTATCTGGTCGTGATGGTGCGTTTAGAAATGGCTGTATGGTTTCTGGTTCAACTCGAGGTATATTGGTGCGTGACTTTGTGGCCACCCTGTATATATGTTACAATATATATGATACATTTTGTTGTGAGTTGCTCGACATGAATGAGGTTTATTATTTAAAAAAAAGTTCAAAAATGAAGTAGCTTGGATGTTCACTGTAGAAGGAAACAATACATGCAAATATAAATAAATAGAATAATACATTTTCTTATTCAAATTATTAATTCATTTTCTGCATTAAATTATTGTTGGTAATATACTGATTAAAGGGATCACCACAAACCTGTCTTTTTTCATTTTCTCCTTTTATACTTCCTTTTTTTCTTGACTTCTTTATACAACATAATAATTCCTGATATAATGCATCAAAGCAAGTGAGCCGTTTGAGAGCCAGCTCTCTTTAAAGAGTTGAGCCGAAAAAGCCGGTTCTCTAAAAAGAGACTGACTTCCTTTCACTACACAACTACGACATGAAATCCGAGGCGGCAGACACATGCGCACAATAGCATTAAACTGCTCGCTTCGTTTGCAACGAAAACAACGATACAGAGATAGAGGCTACCGCGGCGAACTCGTTTGATTTAGATAGATAGATAGATAGATAGATAGATAGATACTTTATTCATCCCCGAAGGGAAATTCACTTTTCCAGCAGCATCCCTAAGCTGAGAACAATCGAAAATAACTGAGAACAATCGAAAATAACACGGGAGCTGCTGGAGTGGCTGCCATTCGTGACGGCGCCGGAGAAACGATTCAATTTGAATCATGTACAAACAAACAAACAATTGAATCATGTACAAGAAACGATTCAATCTGAATCATGTACAAACAAACAAACAATTGAATCATGTACAACAAACAAACAAAATATTTATGTTTCAATAAGTGGAGTGTTAATAAAATGGGGGGAAAATGATTTGATTGATTTGCCGTTTCGTGATAGTCGGTGTATATCCATGTTTGACAAATTTGCGTTTTTCTGTACAGATTTTCTTGTACGTCGTACACGTCTTGAAATGCATAATAAACGTACTTTGCATGGCAAAAACGTACAGGTTGACAGGTAATACATACATATATATATATATATATATATATATATATATATATATATATATATATATATATATATATATATATATATATATATATATATATATATATATATATATATATATATATATATATATATATATATATATATATATATATATACGCAGCACGGCGGCGCAGTGGTTAGCGCTTGTGCGGCACAGTTCATGTCATGGGAACCTCCTGCGTGGGTTCAAATCCAGCTCCAGACTTCCTGTGCGGAGTTTGTATGTTCTCCCCGTGCTTGCGTGGGTTTTCTCCGGGCACTCCGGTTTCCTCCCACATTCCAAAGACATGCAATTCAGGTGAATTGGCCGGTCCAAATTGTCCCTAGGTGTGACTGAGCGAGTGAGTTGTCTGTCCCTGTGTGCCCTGCGATTGGCTTGCAACCAGTTCAGGGTGTCCCCTGCCCACTGCCCGATGATCCAGTCAGACCCCCCCCCCCCGACCCTAATGAGGATAAGCGGTACGGCTAATGAGATATATATATAAAATAATTATTTATGTATTTATTTAATTATTTGTGTATTTTTTTTATTGTGTTATTATATATTTTGACCATTTTCGTTTGGCTGTCCGATTTAAAAGCCTGGAGGGGTTGCAGATTGTTTACTCCTGTTTTAGCCGTTAAACACGACTACTCCTGAGTCTTCTCATGTGCGGTTTCAAGAAAAAGGCGTGCCCGCTACGCCTTCCGGACGCCTCCAGGACTTGAAGACTCTTCCGCGGTGATCGGCAAAAAGCCAGATTTATCCTGCTGCTCCCACGCGGAGCCAGAAGAAGTTTGCAGTCGCTCCAAAAGGACGCTAAAGCTGCAGTCAAAATGTCAGACTTGGCGTCCAGCTTTCTTCATATCGGAGACCTTGTGTCCTTGTTTGCCGAGGGCACCGTCAATGGCTTCATCAGTACCCTTGGGTGAGCTCACTGATTTCCAGTGCAAATCCTATTTTTCCATAAATGAAAATATCTGATCCAGAAGGTCTCCAACCTTTTTTTTTTAAGTCGCAAAGTACTTTTTGTTACTTGGTAGCGCAAAGGGCACCCAGTTTGAAATGCATTTTTAAAATAACAACTCACCACGTTACTGCTATGTTGTTTCTGCGTTATTACTAGGTAAATAATTGGAAATAAAATTAAATTTACTCAGTTTCCCACAAAATTGTTATTTTACTAGATAATCACAATGACCCAGCACCAGTGAGCAGTGTTGGGCACGTAACTTAAAAAAAGTAATTAATTAATGTTACTCACTACTAAGAGTTATAGAACCTTTCAATATTTATTGCACCTCACCAGCAACATATTTATTCTTACACTTGAAGTTGTATTAGTTAATTTTTTTAGTTCAATAAAAATAAACAATATTATTAAATAACAATCAGTTCTAAACAATATAAAGTGAGTTTAATAAATTGAATATTTCACCACCTGGGACAACTGGTTAGGTAGACATAGCCTACTGTACTTCTAGTAATTTGTTCACAACAAAAGCCAATCGTAAAACAATATGAAGTGAGTTTCACTTTATAGAATAAATCACAACCTATAGTGAGACATCTGCTCAACTAGACAAATGCTACTGTACTTCAAGTACTTTCAAACAACAAAAGTAAATTGTTCAATGATGTAAAGTGCGTTTAACAATGCAGTGTAAAATAAATACATCAAACACTGCAACTGCACTTTAAATATTTTGTTCACAACAAAAGTCCACAGGAAAACAATATAAAGTGACTATCCAATCCCTCTTTCAACCTATCTCACTTCTTTCCCTCTCTCCCTGTCTCTATGGTATTCCTCACTCTATCCCTCTAACTCTTTCTCTCTGTTTATAATAGTGACGAGACTTCTCTCATTGAGGAGTGAGCAGCAGTTTTGGAACAATTAGTGTTAAAAGACAAAGGAACCACAGAGAATGAACCCTCCACTAGTTTCCCCCATATTAGACGTTAAGTTGTAGATGGCTGCAGTGTTAGGTTGAATGAGAGCCATGTTACCGTTTGCGTGTTGTTGCTAAACAAATATGCCAGAGGGCTGACTGAGGATGTCCTGCTTATCTTCCTTAGGCACAAGAACAGACAAAGTAATGTAACAGTGGAAAAAAATAATGAGTTAGATTACCCTGTTACTGAAAAAAATTAATAAAGCCGTTACGTAATAGCGTTATTTATAAGCTGTCCTTTCGGGGGTACCCCTGATATGGGGTTGTATAGTAAACTAGCTAGCCAATTATGCAGTTTATGTTGTAAGCTAGTTGTTCATTAACAGGAGGCGGGCCGATAAGTAGATCTGTTTTGATCAATTAAAATTAAATTGTAGCTACTATCTAGCTAGTACCCAGCTAAATGCAACTTCTAGTTAAGCTAAAAGTCAAGTCAAGTGACATTTATTTGTATAGCCCTTCATCACAAAATTTCTCAAAGGACTGCACAGGCCACAACCATCCCCTGACCTTAGAGCTACATGAGGGCAAGGAAAAACTCAAAACCTCAACATGAGGAAAGTAAGAAGCTTTAAGAAAGGGCCTCAAACGTGTTCATCCACCTTCCAGGATAAGCAGGCTGCAATAGATTTTGCATTGGGTAACAATACACAAACACCATGAACATTAATATGAAAAACATAAGTAATATGTAAACATTGTCCAGAAAGTGCAGGACAGGAACAACGCTTCAAACCTGTAAAATTGTCTGAAAAGTTCATGACAGGAAAGATGCAGATTCCCATCTCTGCCAGCTGGTCAGTGCAGCTTGATAGTTAGCTAGAAAAGTAAGCAGGTAGAAAAAAACTAAAAGGGAGATAGATAGAGTAAAAAATCCCTCTAAATAACCAGATAAAAGGCTAAAACAAAGCTACTATATAGCTAGCTCAAAGGGAGCTCAAAAATTAACCTAATAACTAGCAAAAAAACGTAAAATTAAAGCTTTATAGAATGCAAAAAATGTAAAAAGCTAGCTAGATAGCTTGATCAATAGCTAAAAGATAGGGAGATAGCTAGCTACAAAGGTAAAAAGGTAGCCAGATAGCTAGTTAAACAATTGCACATCTCTTGCTCATTCGCTTTGTAAAACCCATCAATTTGAATTTAATTTTTGGTACTTCCTGTAAAACAAATCAATAAAGTGTGAATAAATGTGTTTAATACATGAATACATTCCTATTGTACTCTCTTAATCATTTGCTCAAAAATAATGATCAATATTTGAATACCATTTTACGTCCTTGACGCCTATGAACTAGAATTTATTTATTTGAATTCTTAAAATGACAACTTATCATGTTAGTACTATGTTAATATTGTGTTATTACCCTGTTAATGATTAAAAACAGGGTAATTTGGACTTTTTATTAATACATGATCATATCATTGAGTTTTAAATATTTATTACCGTTCTGTATATAACTTCACATGTTGTTTGTACACTATTGTGCAAGAGGGAGCTCTATGCCTGTGTTAATATTTTGAACCTTGACCACGACTGCCGCCAGACTTTTGATGAACTAATACGTGTCTCACAGTCACAGAAATACATCATGCCAAATATTATTGGAAGGCTTAAACTCATGGAATTCAAGATATGATGGTCATTTCAAATTATACGTATCAAAAAAAACATCACAAGGAGTCTGAAACAAAATATTTAAAATATATAAAGCCAGTGTAGCTCACCAATTAAGTCCCCTGGTCGTCATCAAATGAGTTAAATATCAGCAAAAATGACTTCTAGGACAATCCAGAGAATCTAACCCTGTAAAATATTTACCCAAAACACTATAACGTCGCCAGATAAAAAAAAATCTGCCTAAAAGCATTTCTGCTTAATTAAACGTTCCAAGTAGTAGTCCATTCATTTTGCTCCAAAACTCCCTTTAAAAAATAAACAGACTTGCAAAATATTCCCAATGTGGTTGTTAGCTTCTGACCTTTCGATTGACACCTCTCTCAATCAATAGGCTTTTTTTCCACTGTCCACAGCCTGCGTTAGCGTATAGAATAGAATAGAATAGAATATACCTTTATTGTCATTGTTACAAATGGGCTAACATATTGTGACAACGAAATTGGGCATGACACTCCAGTTTTACACATTCATAGTGAGGTATGAGCAAGAAGATAAAGGAACAGAGAAGATAATGTTATAAGACAAGGGGGATAAGGCTATAGTTATAATTTACATGGTATTTACACAAGAAATGTCGGCATGTGGGATGTTACATACAGGGTTGTCGTGATAACGTTGGTATCGTAACGGTTGTGCAATATTGCATTTGGTGCAAAGTCATCATAGTGCAAAAATAGTCAGCGAATGCATTGGTGCAAACATAGACACCATAGTGCAGAAACAGGAAATGGTCAGACATTGTGCAATTTGAGTATTAAACGTAGTGCAGTCGGCATGTGCAAGAACAAGACATGAGTAACATTATATTCGTATGAGGTAGTGTTGGCACGAGTTTTCAGGTTTTTTTTTGTGCGGTGTCTGTTTGAGCAGTGAACAAACATAGTGCAGACAGCATGTACGTGAGTACCATTTTACATACGTGTGAGGTAGTTTTTTTGCAACAGTTTTCAGTTTTTTGTGCGGTGTCTGTTTAGGGTGGTAATGGCTGTGGGGAAGAAACTGGGCCTATGTAATAAGCAGATATCGCCTCCTGTAGTTCCAAATAGCTTCAGTCAGTAGTAACCGATTCGAATGGTGATTGACACATTTCTTAGCCAATGAAATTCCAAACACAATTTTATGGCATCCTCGGGGGTGTATTCCAATCAGAGCTGAAAATAACGTGCGCAATCCATCCATTCATTATTTGCACAGCTTATCCTCACTAGGGTCACGGGCGTGCTGGAGCCCATCCCAGCTATCTCAAGGCAGTGGTCAGGTGACACCCTGAACTGGTTGCCAGCCAGTCACAGGGCACACAGCAACAGAAAACTCACTTGCTCATTCACACGCAGGGACAATTTGGACTGGCCAATTACCTTGAAAGGCATGTCTTTGGAATGTGGGAGGAAACCGGAGTGCCCGGAGGAAACCACACAAGCACGGGAAGAACATGCACACTCCGCACAGCAAGGCTGGTAGCTGGATTTGAACCCGTGACCTCAGAACTGTGCTGCGGATGTGCGAACCAACCTCAGCATGCCCTGGAGCCCATGCGCGCAATCCGTGATAAATTTTTTCGCACCATTAATTTGCTCATGTTTGCACAATCATTGATTTGACTTCTGGAAAGAGAAATCAAAAATGTGAACTCGTTCCCAATGTCTAAAAATTGTCCAAAGTAAAATACATATTTACAAAGGTTTAAGTGTCGTAAACTGGCGGTCTCCAAAGGGCCACTTTCGGAAACGGATAGATATACCCTGAAAAAATGTGTAAAATCCAATGTTTGGCTTTTTCCAATTGTGATCAAATTTATCAAGGTATCAGGTAAGGCTTCAAACTATTGTCTCTGTTTTCCATCTAAGATGCCCATGCTACACTCATCAGCAGGAATTTAATAGCAAAGAGAATAAAAACCTATTTCTGTGAGTTCCAACTCACATGACTCAATGTTAGTAGCACTTGCATTTTTCTTTAGTTTGAGACCAAATTTTAGAGTCTTACCTTTCAAAAGAGACCAAAACAACAGGGGTACGTCCTGGATTGGGATTGTAGGCGAATTTTACAGGAACAGTGTCACGACCAGAACAAGTAGTGGACCCAAAATGCATAACGTTTCACACAATGCTTTAATAAGGGATTGGGGAAGAAGACAGTGATCTGGTGCTCGCTGGGCAGAAGGAGCGGGAAGCCCTCGCGAACGAAGCGAGGTTGGAGATCGGAAGTAAGTCAGGCAGCCGGGACGGGAGAACGGAGCGTGGTCAGAGATCGGAACAAGTGGTGTAGCCGGGACGGAAGAACGGAGCATGGTGGGGAACGGAACAGGAAACGGGACAGAATCAGGCAGGTTACAGGAACAGGTCGGGAACAGAAGGGGAGCCAGAGTCAAAAAGTGCTTGCCTTGATGTGCTGAGGTTTGCTGTTGGACTGACAAAAAGTGAACGAGAATGACGTGCTTAAATAGGAGGAGGGCTTATTAGGGAATGAGTGGAAGCTAGGGCTGAAAGAGTGAGCGCAGGTGAGGGCAATTGACCAATCGTGACAAACAGTAAGAGGTTAAACTGTTACCTCATTACTGATAATTCTGAGACATGCACATATCTATTTTATTTCTATTTTAAGTTGCCATGTAAGATAACATATATGCTTTTGGTGTCAAGGTTAGGGTTTTGGCCTCCATTCAAGCTCGTTAACTAGTTTTTAACTCTCTGGCAATTTAGAGGGCTTTTACTTGGCTTGGAGAGGGATGGGTGCTACCAGGCTGTACTTGCCCAAGACACACCACAGGAAATGGTGTCTCTACGACCTCTAGTTGTTCAGGGAACCAAGCACCCAATCAACCAACCAACCATCTAGCTATTGGCTCCCTTTTAGTTTTAGTTTTGAGCTAACTATCTGTCAATTTAAATGGCTTTTTACTCTTTAAGCTAGATGTCTAGCTCCCTTTCAGTTTTTTTTCACCTTTTTACCTTTCTAGCTAACTCTTAAGCTACTATTCTATGTATTTAGTCATCGTTTATCTTTTTACAGGAAATACAACAAGCTAAATTCCAATTTTTGGGTTCTATTAAGCGAATGAGTAAAAAAGAATTGCAGTTTTTTAGCTAAGTATCTGGCTACCTTTTTAGCTTTGTAGCTAGCTGTCTTCCTACCTTTTTAGCTATTTAGCAAGCTATCTAGCTAGCTTTTTACGTTTTTGCAGGTTAGCTGGCTAACATTTTACCGTTTTTTGCTAGTCATCAAGCTAAATTTTGTCCTCCTTTCTAGCTAGATATTTAGCTTCTCTTTAGCTTTCTATCTGGCTATTTGGTTGGATTTTAACACTTTTAGATAGCTATCTACCTCCCTTATAGTTTTGTTTCCAGTTTACCTTTCTAGCTCACTATCAAGGTACCTTTTTAGCTAATTAACAAGATATCTAGCTAGCTTTTTAAAAATGTTTTGAATGTTAGCTTGCTAACATTTGACCTTTTTTTTGCTATCAAGCTAAATGTTTGCTCCTTTCTAGCTAGTTATGTAGTTTGTAGCTTTTTATCTAGCTATTCAGATGACTTATTACTCTTCCAGCTAGCTATTTAGTTCCCTTTTAGTTTTTTACCCGTTTAAGTTTTGAGCTAACTATCAAGCTACATTTTTAGCTATTAAGCAAGCATTCTACTTTTTATTGATTTTATTTTTACATGAAATATCACAAACTAAATTCCAATACGTTGGTTTTAAGAAGCACATGAGCAAAAAATATGCAATATGCTTTCTGGCTGTTTTTAACTGTATCGCTAGCTATCTTCCCACCAATTTAGCTATTTAGCAAGCTATCTAGCGAGTTTTTTTAGATTTTTTTTTGGCACGCTATATAATAATATTTGACCTTTTTGCTAGTTGTGAAGCTACATTTTGGCCCCCTTTCTAGCTATCTATCTAGTTTTTAGCTTTCTATATGGCTCCTTAGATGGCTTTTTACTTTTTTAGCTAGCTATCTAGCTCCCTTATAGTTTTTTACCTGTCAACTTGTCTAGCATTAGCGGCATTAGCTCAGGAGGCAGAGCGATCGTCTTGGGATCAAGAGGTCGCAGGTTCGATTCCCGACTCCTCTGTGATATATGTCGAAGTGTCCTTGGGCAAGACACCGAATCCCTAATGCCCCCAATAGCAGGTAGTTGCCTTGCATGGCTGACACTGCTATCGGTTAGTTAGTGTGTAAGAGGGAAAAGTGTGAAGCACATTGTAAAGCACTTTGGGAGGTCTATATAAAAGCTGACCATATATAAATGCAGACCATAGCTAATTCTCAAGCTACCTTATTAGCTCTTTAGCAAGCCAACTAGCTAAGTGCCGTATTAGAAATGCATATAAAACTGGGTGCCCTTTGCGCTAGCTAATTAGTAACAAAACGTTGCTTGACGCTTGAAAAGGTTGGAGGCCCTTAAGAAACGATTCGCAATCAAATATTCTTTTGTTGGTTCTTGAAAAATTGGAAAACTGTCTAGAAAGTCCCTAAAAAAGTGATTGAATCAGCCTATAAAAAGGTTTCCGAACCCTGTGTAAGGATAGAATGTAATACGCAAGATCTCCCTGTATTTAATCCTGTGACAACTAGTGCCAAGTGATCTTGTCCCACCCATATGTACATATACGAATTTGCATGTCAAATATTGTTTTAGAAGGTAGAGGCCAACCGGAATGTTCACGCCTTTGGAAAGTTTAACGGCACAACTGATGATACCCAGAATGCCGAGAATGACCGCAAACATCTTTTACTTAATGTAAAACTCAATCTCAAGTTTGTCTGGTCCAGTTGAACAAGTCAAACCTTCAAGAGACAGATTGCTCAAATAAGGCCCACAAGACAACACGCTGAGAAGCACAAGAGACCAATCAGCTGCAGTTTGAAATATGTCCGCTTGATATTGACAAAGCCAGAATCCACTCCCAAAGTTGGATTTCTCTCCCTTCTTTTTTTCCTCTCTTTTTTTTTCTTTCCTTCTCTCTCTCTTTCTTTCACTTTCATTTTATCTGTTTGTCACAATCTCGTTCCATCTTTCTTTTTCTCTCTTCTTATCTTGCTCTTTCATTCTCACCATATTTCTTTTTTCCCTTTTTCTATTTGTTTTTCTTCCTCTCTTTCTCTGTTTTCTTTCTTTCTTTTGCACTTCCTTTCTCTTTCTTTGTTTTATGACTGTCCTTCTTTCTATCACTTTCTTTTTATTGCTCTGTCTTTGAATGTCTTTCTTTGTTTCTATCTTTGCTCTTTTTTTCTCTTTCGCTCTCACCCTCTCTCTATTTCATTCCCTTTTATGCATTTATCTCTCTCTTTCCCCCTTCTCTTTTTTATTCTCTCACGCTTTCTTTTTTTCTCACCTTCTCTCTTTCTCACTTTCTTTTTTTCCCCCTCTCTTTCTTGTGTTTTTTTCTCTCACTTTTCCCCTCTCCCTTGTTGCTGCTTTTTTGCTCTTTAATTTTCACCCTGTGCCTAGTTCAGACCCTGTAGATTTGTTTTGCTGAAATATGGCCCCCGGCTTAAATGAGTTGCTTTAGAGCAGGGGTTTCTAACCTGTGGCCCGCGGACACGCGTGCCTGCGGGCCTGTTCCAAAAATAGACCTAATCGTGAACAATCAATGTCTAAATTGTGATTAAACTGTGTTGCAACTTTTTTTAATTGCATTTGCAGTGATGTAAATTAAAAACAAAAACAAAATCTAAATTGCAGAGTCCGATAATATGAAAACACTGATGTAACACGAGGCAGAGGTGAGTGTGCATGACACTTGCAGACCTGATCTTGAGCGTCGCAAAAGAGTTAAAATAGATATTTACACACATAAACATGCCGGGAAAAGGAAGAAGCTGTATACTTTTTGAAGTAAATGGGAGGAAAAAATATTTTTTATTAACGGGAAAGAAAACTGTGTCTCATTTGCGGAATGACTGTGGCCGAGGCAAAGCGGCACAACATGGAGCCATTTCAGCACTTGTCACACTACCGTAATCACCTGCCCAGCAGCGCACCATGAAACAGAAAAGCCCCGCAAGTTTAGTGCAACTTTGGGTGAACAGTCTTTTTCTGCTGGTGAAAAACACCAAAAAAGCAACCAGAGCCTCTTTTAGAGCTGCACATATTTTGATAAAGAAGAAAGGCATTTTAATATGGGAGGTTCTTAAAAAGCAATGTTGAATATTGTCAACACCCTACTTAAAGATGAAAATAATGGCAGCGCTATCTTCTCAATTTTCTCCGTTGTCCTTCTTTAAACACTCTAACAAATGTGTTACATAGTTTAACAGATATAATGTTTTTTTTAATGGTTGCAAATGTAGTTATTAGTTGAAATGTGAGATTTATTTTACAAGTAGTTTGTTTTTGTTAAATCTCACATAATCTATCATTTGTACAAACATGGTACAGAGTTCAGACAAATGAAACTGATAGTGACTTGAAATTAAATGAGATTTTCTGCAAAATGTGTCAGGCGGGACGGAAGGAAAACTGAGATCACTTGCTATTGGAAGGAAGGAATAACAAGACGTGAATCTTCGATCCGTTGTTTGACGGATTGTCGAGACTTGACAGGCGGGTGAAGGCTTGGCGGGAATGGTCGTGGACAGGCGTAGTCGTCGTGTTGTTGGTTGGGGCTGGAGAAGAAGGGCGTCGTTGTGTTCGGAAAAGAGATCAGGAGTCAGGCGGGCAGGGCAGGTCGTAGGCAAATTCGGAAATGGGTCGGCAACGGAGATCAGGTAGAAAAACAGGAGGCAGGCAAAGAGTCGGAGGTACGGGCTTTCTGAGCAGATGGCAACAGATTGCATAGTACAATCGGACAAAGTGTTACCGGAAGCTGGGGATTTAAATGTACAGGGTGGGCTAATCAGCTGTCCTGGCTGTTAGCGCCAAATCCTGAACACAGGTGTTCCCGACCGGGTGATTGTGACAGAACCCCGCCCTCAAGGGACGGCTCCAGAAGTCCCCAGAAAAAAGGAAAAAAAAATAATCCGACAGGCAAGAGTATAATCCAACAGGCAAAAGTATAATCCGACATGCAGGAACATCATCCGACAGGCTGGCCAGTTAGAACTCCTCTGAGCGGACCGATGCTCCATCGTCGTCTTCAGGCAGCGTAGTCGATGATGGACCCGGCGGAGATGTACTCATTGGCCGTACACCCCTAGGACGACCTCGGCGAGGAGCAGGTTGATCTGGATACTGGCGGTGGAACTCGGAGATGAGCGAGCGATCCAGGATCTGCCGGGTGGGGATCCAGGATCGTTCCTCCGGGCCATATCCCTCCCAGTCCACGAGATATTGGAGACCACGTCCTCTACGACGAGAGCGGAGCAGACGTCGCACGGTGTAGATAGGGTCACCATCCAGGAAGCGAGGGGCTGGGGGAAGAGGGACTTCAGGGACCAGAGGGCTCTGGCGGACAGGCTTAATGCGGGAAACATGAAACGTCGGGTGAACCCTCATGGTGCTGGGCAGGCGCAGGCGGACTGCCGACGGACAGGAAACCTCTTCCTCTTGGTTGGGGAACAAGGGTGGCTGGTAGCCATAGATGCACTGGAAGGGAGACATGCCAGTGGAGGAGCAGACAAGGGAGTTGTGGGTGTATTCCAACCATACCAGCTGTTGAGCCCAGGAAAGAGTCTCACGAGAAACCAGGCAGCGGAGAGCCGTCTCCAGTTCCTGATTGAGGCGTTCAGACCGTCCATTAGATTGCGGATGGAACCCCGGACGAGAGACTGACCGAGGCCCCCAGGAGACGGCAGAACTCTTTCCAAAATCCCGAGGCAAACTGAGGACCTCGGTCTGAAACAATGTCTTTTGGGATTCCATGTAGGCAGAAGACATGCAGCTGGACCACCTGCGCCGTCTCCTTGGCGGACGGAAGTTTGGGCAAGGCCACAAAGTGGACCATTTTGCTGAACTGGTCCACAATCGTCAAAATGTTTGTCATTCCTTCCGAGGCAGGCAGCCCAGTAACGAAGTCCAAGGAGATGTGGGACCAAGGACGGCTGGGGACTGGTAAAGGTTGAAGCAATCCGGCAGGGGGCCGATTCAAAGTCTTCTGCCGGGCACAGGTTTGGCAAGCCCTGACGTACTCCTGGACGTCCTTAGCCAATGAGGGCCACCAGAAACGTCGGGCCAGGAAGTTGCTGGTGCAGGTAGCACCCGGGTGACAGGAGAGGCGAGAGTCGTGCCCCCATTGAAGGACCTCCGACCGTAGGGCTTCCGGGACAAATAGCCGCCCCTCTGGACAAGTACTAGGGCCTGCTTGGTCTTGGAGGGCCTCCCTGACGCGGTCCTCGATGTCCCAGGTGAGAGTGGCCAGTAACCGGGACTCAGGAAGGATGGCTGCTGGACCCTGGGAATGATTGTCCTCCTTTTGAAACTGTCGAGAGAGGGCATCTGGCTTGACATTGCGGGACCCGGGGTGGTATGAAAGGGTGAAGTTGAAACGGGTGAAGAAGAGTGACCAGCGGGATTGTCTCGGGTTCAAACGTTTAGCAGAACGGATGGATTCAAGATTCTTGTGGTCAGTCCAAACTAGGAACAGAACTGGCACCCCTTCCAGCCAGTGGCGCCATTCCTCAAGGGCCAATTTTATTGCTAGCAGCTCATGATCCCCCACGTCATAATTGCGTTCGGCGGGGGTTAAACGACATGAAAAGAATGCACAGGGGTGCATCTTTTGATCCTCGGCTGACCTTTGGGAGAGAACAGCCCCAACACCAACGTCCGAGGCATCCACTTCAACAACTAGCTGACGCCCCGGGTCAGGTACTTCGAGGATGGGCGCCGTCGAAAATTGAGCCTTGAGGGCAGAGAATGCTTTGTCGGCCGCAGGAGACCATCTGAGAGTTTCCTTGGGGCTAGTGAGAGCCGTCAGGGGACCCGCTACCATGCTATAGTTCCGAATAAATCGTCGGTAAAAATTGGCGAAACCCAGGAACTGCTGGAGCTTCTTGCGATCCGTGGGGACAGGCCAGAAGGTGACTTTCGCAGGATCCATCTCCAATCTCCCCTCCGCGATGATATACCCCAGGAATGACACGGTTTGGGCGTGGAACTCACACTTCGCAGCCTTAACGAAGAGGGAGTTCTCTAGGAGTCGTCGAAGGACAAGTTGGACGTGCTGCGTGTGTTCCTCCAGGGATTTAGAGAAAATCAGAATGTCATCCAGATAGACAAACACAAACATGTTGAGTACATCACGCAGCACGTCATTGATAAGGGACTGGAAGACGGCGGGGGCGTTTGTTAGACCAAAAGGCATGACTAAATATTCATAGTTCCCTGTGGGAGTGTTAAAAGTCGTTTTCCATTCATCTCCCTCCCTGATACGGACCAGATGATAAGCGTTTCTGAGGTCCAGTTTAGTGAACACTGTGGCCCCTTGCAGCAGTTCAAAGGCAGAGGCGAGCAGTGGTAAAGGGTAGCGATTCTTAACTGTTATACCATTAAGGCCCCTGTAGTCAATGCACGGTCGTAAGGAACCATCTTTCTTGCCAACAAAGAAAAAAACAGCTCCAGCCGGGGAAGAGGATGGCCGAATAATTCCGGCTGCCAAGGCCTCTGAGATGTATTCCTCCATGGACTGTCTTTCGGGTACAGAAAGGGAATAGAGACGACCCCGCGGGGGAGTAGAGCCAGGCAGAAGGTCGATAGCACAGTCATAGTGGCGATGAGGAGGAAGGGAAGTAGCCTTGGCTTTGCTGAAGACTTCCCGTAGGTGGTGATAGCAGGCAGGGACCTTGGACACGTCAGGAGGAGACTTGGAAGCCGCGGGTCGGTCGGGGTGATATACAGAACGTAGACAGGTTTGATGGCACTCGACGCCCCATTCCATGACAGTCCTCGAATGCCAATCAAAATGAGGGTTGTGCCGTACCAGCCATGGATGGCCCAAAACGAGTGGCTGGCCGGGGAATGGGAGCAGGTGGAACCGAATTTGCTCTCTATGATTGCCAGAAAGTCTCATCTCCATTGGTTCGGTAACATGGGTAACTGTGCCCAGAAGACGGCCATCTAGTGCTCGGGCGGTGATAGGAGTAGCGAGGGAATTTAATGGAAACTTGAGTTTGTGGGCGAGGGAGAGGTCCAAAATGTTAGCTTCGGCCCCGGAATCCACTAGCGCGGAAAGTCTCTGTGGGGAACCAGCAATCAAGAGATGCACCTCGAGGGAAGGTCGAGAGGTTTCGGAGGACGGGATAAGGGCAGAACTCAATCGGACGCCTCCGTTCTCCGACGAGCCCCCCCTTTTAACGGACACGTTGAGATTCGATGCCCCTTGCCGCCGCAATAAAGACAAAGTCTCTCAGAAACCCGCCGCCGGCGCTCTTTGGCCAATAGCGCTGCCCGATTAATCTCCATGGCTTCGTGAGTAACTGTCATCGGGGATCGGGGCGTTCGGAACCCACTTGGCTCTTTGGGCGAATTCGTCGGGAGTCGTATTGTTCTTCCCCTCTCCTGTCGCTGTGTTTGGACCCGACGGTCAATTTGCGCCGTCAGTGCAATGGCTTCGTCGAGGGTAGAAGGCGGAGTATGGGACACCAATTCGTCCTTCAAGTAATCGGCCAAACTGTGGAGATAAGCGTCCTTTGATTTTTGCATTCCGGAGATGGAATAAGAGCTTGATCTGTCCACTCCACGCATCGGCCCGGTATTGCAGTACCTCCGGGAACGGTGCATTCGCAATGATCGCAGCAAAGCTTTAAGCTAGGACCTTAGCTTGGCCTTTTGGCTGAGAGTAAGTGTCCCGGCTCCTAGGCTTTGTAGCGTATTATGAACTGACCAATAACGGATAATGGATAATGAATAACGAAGATAGATCAATAACCCTTAAAAAACCCCCCCACTGACTTGGCATGTGGCCATCGCAGCAAGGCTTTAAGGCTAGGACCTTAGCTTGGCCTTTTGGCTGAGAGTAAGAGTCCCGGCCCCCAGGCTTTGCAGCGTATTATGAACTGACCGATAACGGATAATGGATAATGAATAAAGAAGACAGAACACTAACCCTTAAAAAATCCCCCCCCCTAACGCTTCCTCATTCCAATTACTCTGGCTAGCGAGTGTTCTGAAGTCAATGGGGTAATCGGCGACCGAATGTTTTTCTTGGCGAATGTTAAGCAGGGAGCGGGATGCGTCAGACGAGGAGGCAGACCCAGTATTGAATACTTTCAGGATCTCTCAGGAGAATAGTGCGAACGAGGAACATGCTACCGATCCTCGTTCAAACTCAGCGGTTCCCCAAAGCCGAGCTCTCCCAGTCATGTGGTTAATGACGAACGCTACCTTGGTTCCCTCGGATCGAAAGTTTCGGGGTTGGAGATCAAAAATGAGTCGACAGTTTACAAGGAAGGCACGGACTTGGGTAGGGTCGCCGCAAAACTTTTCGAGTGCGCCCACATGGGGTTCTGCTGCTTCGGAGACATGCGAGGTAGGCAAAGGAAGACTCGGCGTGGTTGTTTGTGGGCTCGGAGACGGGTTGACGGAATGCGGAAATGGTGATTTCAGTAATTTTGACAGCTGCTCAGACAGGCTCGCTACTTGCTGGTGGTTCTGTAGTAAGAGGTGTTGTTGCTGTTGCAGAAGACCTCGTTGCTGTTAGACTTGTTGAAGAAGCGTGGCGACGTCACTTGCAGATTTTTGTACGGCACTCTCGGTCCATTGTAGCCGTTGTAGAGCGGAAGGAGGCTCCGAGTTACTTGGTTCTTCCTTCGGAGAAACGTGCGCTGATCTCATGATGTGGTCCGATTGTTCTGTCAGGCGGGACGGAATGAAAACTGAGATCACTTGCACTCGTTTCTTGTTTTTTATTGGAAGGAAGGAATGACAAGACGTGAATCTTTGATCCGTTGTTTGACGGATTGTCGAGATACAGAGTTGCCGGATACAACCGGGATGTAGCTCCGTTGATTTAATGATTAAAAATACGTTATCACGTAAAATGCCATTAAGATAGAAAATGTAATTACTAAATTAAAAATCGTGTTCCAGTAGTGCGTTATTAAGGTGCCCTTTGTGTTACTCCGTGCCCTTGAAGTTGCTCTCAGCTTCAAAAAGGTTGGAGACCAATGTTAGTCAAATGCAAAAATGTGCCCATTAGACGTACCCGTGACTTAGCCACATCCTGCTCTTGTGAACGCTTATTATAAATGCGCATCTGTTTTTGCATGTTTGTCTTGGGTGTGTGTTTTATTCTGTACTTTTTTTCCCTTCTAGAATCTTTTTATCTTAGCCATGAAGCCGTTTAAGATAGGATAGACGACTTCAAGCTTGAATGCAGGGACGGTATAATGCCAATGTATTTAATAGTAAATTAAGTACTATTGATGAAAAAAAGTAGTATTTTTTGTGCCAGCTTTGTCCCCATAGGTCAATGTTGTCAAATCAGACCAGCCAACGGTTTTAATCTGGCTCTTGTGACACAGAGAGAAGGGCACGAGAAAAATGATCTGCAATTTCAAATATGTGTTTTTATTTTTCTCTTTCCTACTTTCTCTCTCTCTCTCCCTCTCTCTCTCTCCCTCCCTCTCTCTCTCTCTCTCTCTCTCCTCTAATTATTTCTCTCTCTCCCCTTATCTCTCTATATTCGGTATATCTCTCTCTCTTCTCCTATGTCTCTCTCTCCTCCTTTATCTCCATCTCCTGGATTTCTCACTCTCTCTTTCTCTCTCCATCTCTCTCTCTCTCTCTTCTGTATTTGTTTCTCTCTCTCTCTATTCTTTTTTCTTTGTTTTTTTGCACACTCTTTTTTTTCTTTCTCTCTTTCTCACTTTTTTCTTATTCTTTTTCTCTCTCCAAATCCCTCTCTATTCGTCTCTTCTTTGTCCCTTTTCTGTCTTTATTGTGCTCTCTCTTTTTCTCTCTGTACAGTAAGACCTCGGTTATCGCGGTTAATGGGGACCAAAACCACCCGCAAAAAGTGAAATTCTGCAAAGTAGCGACGCCCCTTCAAAAAAATAAATACATAAAAAATAAAATCTCATCTCATTATCTGCACCGCTTATCCTTATTAGGGTTGCGAGCGAGCCCCTAACCCGCGGCGCGGGTACTTTCGAGCGCGATACGCACGACACCGCGACAAGCCGAGCGGGTCGGGTTAGGGTTAGGCCTGTCGTAAGCGCAGCAGAATACGCGTTCACGCGAGGGGGGGAGGATTTTGTACGGGAGTCGGATTTGGGCACAACACCGGCGCCCGGTGTCTCCCGCTCGGGCCGCGATGGCTCTACATGGCGCTACACGGCCGTCGATGGCTCCGGCCGACGGACAGGCGGCCGCGGGGGAAAGGAGTAGGCGGGACCTGTGGGGTTAGGGGGGGGTGAAGCGGAAGCCGCACCAAAACCGCGCGCCGGGAAACGAGAACGGCGCGCCGAGCTAGGGTCATCGGCTGAGGGGGATTCCTGCAAGAAGTGAAAATCTGCAAAGTAGCGACGCCCCTTCAAAAAAAAAAAAAATTAAAAAAAAAAAAAATTAGACATTACAGACTGCGAAGCTCTGAAGCCGCGAACGTCAAACCGCGAAGTAGCGAGGTCCCACTGTATTTCATTCTCTCTCTCTTTCTGTCTCCCTGTGTTTTATCCCTATCTTCTCTTCTCTCTCTTTCTCTCTTTTTCTCTCTCTATTTCTTTCTTTCTCTCTTTCTCTTCAATGTACCAGTCTGGCCCTCATGGTATTTTTTGCGAGCATATGGCCCCCAGCTTGAATGAGTTTGACACGACTGCCATTGGCTCTTTGTTGTCTTCTCCAGTAACTGACTACGAAAAAAACTACAAAATATTACAAAAACAAAATAAAATTTAGTTCTTGAAAACAGGTTCCATGGATTATTACTATTCATTTTAAAAACAATAATTAAATACCAAAGACACACTACTACAGTGGTACTATAAAACAGAAATACTACTACAGAAGTACTACAAAAAGAGGAATGAACAGGGAATGTTTAGCTCAAGGGTCTCAAACTCTTTCTCCTTTCTTGTTGTAATCTGTTCGTTTTGCCACATCATTCCCATTTACAAATAAAGAGACTCATAAAATGATTTCCAATTTGGCCGTTAAACTCTCACCCTTCGATTGACACTTCTCGGCCAGTAGAGGGTTTTTTTTCATGGTCCACAGCCCTTATTAGCCTATAAGGGCCTGTTTTGATAAAACGGACAACGCCTCCTTTAGCTTCGAATAATTTTAGCCACTAGTAACTACCGTTTTTTCCGCACTATAAGGCGCACCTAAAAGTCTAAAATTTTTTCAAAAGCTGACCATGCGCCTTATAACACAGTGCGCCTTATATATGGCTCAATATTAAATTCGCAAGGTCTCGCAACTACGAGAAACAGCCGCCGACTCCATTTTTCGCGCTGTGCATACTGGGAAATATTAAACAACGATTCTCTTTCATACGTGCGGGGAGACAGCGCCGGGCGACATACGCCACCATCTGTCAGTGGATCGTAAATGCATGGGCTGATATATCAGTCTCAACTGTGGTCCGAGCTTTCAAGAAGACGGGAATTGTCCCCGAACAGTCAGACAACATCAGCGACACTGACTCAATTAATGACGACCTTGATGAAACGGAGCCGGACGTGTTGGATGGCCCATTCACTGAGATGGTCAATTCGAACACTGCAGAAGAAGAATTCGAGGGATTCGTCGATGAGGAGCTTATAGAGTGATCTTTGTTTTTCTTTTGTGTGTTTACGTTTTACATTTTACAGTTATTATGTTATTGCTTTATTGTTATTGTTTTGCACTTGTTGTTTTTGCACATTACGAGTGTCACTTTATTGCGATTGCACTAACGTTTAATTTAAAATAACAGTATCAGACGGGTTTTTTTTTGCGTGTTGACTAAATGGAATAAAAGTAAAATGATATGCCTTGATGTTGTTCAAAGATGTTAAAGATGTGTCACGAAAATGCTTTACCTCAGAGAAAATAATAAAACGGCTTTTTATTTATTTTGGGAGTGAATGGAGATGTGGAAAGCTTGTTTGTTAACAATAAAGTTTGACCATTTTGAATGTTTTGTTGACATTCCCTTTAGCGTGGCAACATCAAGAGGTTGCATAACGTAACTACATTCTCTACTGTAGTCAAGTCAAGTCACATTTATTTACCGTAAATAGCCCTTAATCACAAAAATGTCTCGAAGGACTGCACAGGATTACAATTACAAAATTGCACAATTACCTGATCTTAAACCAGCATGCACTTATAGCGCCTTATAACGGGGTGCGTCTTATGTATGGCAAAAGTTTTAAAATATATCATTCATTGAAGGTGCGCCTTATAACACGGTGCGCCATATAGTGCGGAAAATACGGTAAATTAAATGATGATTGACACATTGGTTAGCCAATGAAATTCTCAAAAGAACAGAAATACTAATACAGAATTACTACAAAAAGAGTATTGTACAGGGAATGTTTAGCTCAAGGGTCTCGAACTCTCGGCCTAGGTGCCCATTGCGGCCCTTCGGATGATAGTTTGAGGCCCCCCACCCCAGTAGAAAAAAATAAAGGGTCAGTGTGCATTATTTGACCGCTAGATTCTGCTAAAAATCTCAAGTGAAAATGAAAACTACAGAGGCATATGTTATGTAAATTAATATAAATTTGATAATAGAAAGTGATAAAAAAAAAATCACATCTATATACGGTTATACATTCTTACAAATTATTTAAATCAATATACTTTTTATTGTATTACATTTTTACCTCTAGGAAGGACTAAATAATACACACTGTCCCTTTTTTTTGCATCCGTATCTGATTATGGAATGATTTAGGGGTCTCCAACCTTTTTCAGGCATCGAGCTACTTTTTGCTACTCATTAGTGCAAAGGGCACCGATATACTTTTCTAAAATAAAATCTTATCTTGTACTACTTACACTGTTGTTACTATGTTATTGACACGCTAATTATTGTAAGTAAGAATAAAAAAAGAATTTAAAAAGACAGAAAGAAAGAGAGAAGGAAAGGAAAAATGAGTGAAAAAGCGAGCTACAAAGAGAGAAAGCGCAAGGGAAATTAGAGAAAAAAGAAAAACCAATGCCTGCTAGTGCTTAGCTTGGGTGACCTCAAGTGGACATATTTAATACTGCAGCTAATTTTTCTCTTGCACTTCTCTCAGTGTCATCTCGCGGGCCGGATTCAAGCCCTCTGTTACACCGCCTGTTTGACTCGTGTAATTCAAAGTGTTAAGATATCCCTATTTACAATTTTATTGATTTAAATTTTATTTTTTAAATGTAATGGATATAAAACTTCTCTTATCAAGAACAATGATCATCTTTGACTCACATAAAAAATTGTTTTTCACAGGAAAAGTGTCAAGGATATTTCAATGATTGCTCAATATAACACTCTTATCAGCAGAAATTATGTATTTTGTGTTATTTAATGAAGGTAATGACATGTTCTATGCATGTATCTGCTTTTTGTGTAATGTCAATCAATGTACAGTGGAACCTCTGTTTTCGAACGCCTCTCAGTTCGAACAAATCGGAGTCCGGCCAAAAATTTCGAGAAATTCTTGCTTCGCTGTTCGGTCAAAAAATCTGAGTTCGAACGCCGGTAATGCGTGAGTGCGTACGCTAGGGTGCAATGCTGAGCGGCGTACGGGTGTAGCTCGCTCTTTTCGTGACCAACTGTTATCGCGTGCGGACGTGCTTCGTTTTGCTTTCGCTTTTAATATAGGTGTACGAAGTGTTTTAATAATAATATAATAATAATTTCCTTGTATTGTCATTCTGTGTAACAATGTACACAGAACGAAATGTCGATTGCACCTGACCCGTTGTAGCGAGCCGATGCAGCCGCAGCCAACAGAGGGCGCCGCCGACCACTTTTTAAGTCTTAGGAATTTTAGCCCCTAATTATGCCTCCGAAGAAAGTCAGTGCAAGCAGCAAAGTTGCAAGAGGTGAAAAAAGAAAAGTGGTTCGTACAACTATTGCATTTAAGAAAGAAATAATAGCAAAATATGGAGGAGGTGTGCGAGCGCCTTCTGCTGACCACCACTAAGGTAAGAAATCCTATTCATAATTATTTTCTTTATCCTTTTTTTTATTTTTACACGTTCATGTTAGTGTAATCTTTCGTACGGAAGATTACGATAACGCGAACATACGATTAGCCCGGGTTAGCTTTAAGTTTACGTTAAACATTCAGTAAAGTTTCAGGGTGTTGGAACGGAGCCCCCTTTCCAATGAACCGCTCACCGCTTGTTGTGGAGACCCGGGTGCTAAATAACTTGTAAACTACCTGATTTTTTTATTTTTACACGTTCATGTTAGCGTAATCTTTCGTACGGAATATTACGATGACGCGAACTTACGATTAGCCCGGGTTAGCTTTAAGTTTACGTTGAACATTCAGTAAACATTCAGGGTGTTGGAACGGACCCCAACATTGAGGGTGTTGGAACGGAGCCCCCTTTCCAATAAACTGCTCACAACTTGTTGTAGAGACCCGGGTGCTAAATGACTTGTAAACGACCTGATTGTTTTATTTTTACACGTTCATGTTAGCGTAATCTTTCGTACGGAAGATTACGATAACGCGGACGTACGATTAGCCTGGGTTAGCTTTATGTTTACGTTAAACATTCAAGGTAAACATTCAGGGTGTCGGAACGGATTAAAAAGATTTACATTATTTTTAATGGGAAAAATGATTTCGGTGATCGAAAAATTCGTTTTTCAAACAGGGTTCTGGAACGGATTATGGTCGAGAACCGAGGTTCCACTGTAATTAGCAGAAATTACGTATTTTGTGTTATTTAACACTAAAGTACCACAGCCAAGGCCATTTATCGTTCCTACATAGAATGCCCAAAGGAAAGCCAACTGACTGGATTAGTTTCACCATTGATCTGCAAATAAGACAAACTCTAAAGGGAACAACACAACACAACTCAGTAATGACCCTTCGCATGCTAATGTGAAGAAAAAAAAAGTTTGGTGGGAGCGTAACCAGCCTGTATTTTTGTAGTATTACTTTAGTTGTATTTTTGTGGTATTTCTGTAGTATTTTTTCAAGTATTACTGTCCTTTTATTTTGTACTATTCTGTAGTATTTGTGCATTTTTTACAGTTTTTTTGTGTTATTTCCATAGGATATTTTTGTCGTATATCTGTATTTTTTTGGTAGTACTACTGTAGGTGTACTATTGTAGTATTTCTGTTAGCTGTATTTTTATATTATAGTTTTACTGTAGTGGTATTTTTGTTGTATTTATGAAGAGGTATTTTGAATTTTTTAATTACTAGTGTAGTTGAATTTTTATATTTTTTTCTGTTGTAATATTTCTGTAATAGTATTTTTGTATCATAGTATTCCTGTAGTTTTATTTTTGTGGTGTTTCTAAAGCCTTTTTTCTTATCAAAAAAGGAACAAAATAATATATTAGGTCTCTGTTTTGAATCACTAAATTTGATATTTAGTTCCGTAGTAATTTTGTAGTAAATTAGTAATATTTTCGCCAACTGACTCGTTATGCCTCTATCAACATCACACCCACCACATTCCATTTGAACACCCCTGCCTTGCTGCATTTACAGAACAATGGTGGCAAGATGGGCTGTTGATTTGTTAGTTTTAATAACACAGCATGTAGGTATCTGTTTTTTCTGCGTGTTTTTAAATAGAATGTGTTCTCCCACAGCTTGGTGGACGATCGCTGTGTGGTGGAACCAACTGCAGGAGATCTGGAAAACCCGCCTAAAAAGTTCAGAGGTCTTTATTGCACAGCCATTGCCAGACATGAGTTTCAAGGGGGTGCAAATACCATGCATGAGGAGGCAAAACTCTTACTATTTTTTTGTAACACTAAAAGTCCCAAAAATATTCTCACCCCTCCTGGATGACCAGCGGATAGACAAAAGGCTGTGTTATTCAAAATTACCTTTTTTTTTTCTTTTATTTCTTTTTTCTTTCTCTTTTAATCTTTTGTTTCTTTTCCCCCCCATCTTTTTGCTTCTCTTTTTCTCTCTTTTTTATTTTTTATTTTTTCCCTTTTTTTCATCATTTGTTTGTCTTTTTTGCTTTTTCTGCCTTCACAAATAAGATCAATCCATTTAAACAATTACGGCATTGATTTTTAAATAATCCCAAGCAAATTTTTGGGGAACCACGCTCGCATTATACAGGGAGTGCAGAATTATTAGGCAAATGAGTATTTTGACCACTTCATCCTCTTTATGCATGTTGTCTTACCCCAAGCTGTATAGGCTCGAAAGCCTACTACCAATTAAGCATATCAGGTAATGTGCATCTCTGTAATGAGAAGGGCTGTGGTCTAATGACATCAACACCCTATATCAGGTGTGCATAATTATTAGGCAACTTCCTTTCCTTTGGCAAAATGGGTCAGAAGAGGGACTTGACAGGCTCTGAAAAGTCAAAAATAGTGAGATATCTTGCAGAGGGATGCAGCACTCTTAAAATTGCCAAGCTTCTGAAGCGTGATCATCGAACAATCAAGCGTTACATTCAAAATAGTCAACAGGGTCGCAAGAAGCGTGTAGAAAAACCAAGGCGCAAAATAACTGCCCGTGAACTGAGAAAAGTCAAGCGTACAGCTGCCAAGATGCCGCTTGCCACCAGTTTTGCCATATTTCAGAGCTGCAACATCACTGGAGTGCCCAAAAGCACAAGGTGTGCAATACTCAGAGACATGGCCAAGGTAAGAAAGGCTGAAAAACGACCACCACTGAACGAGACACACAAGCTGAAACGTCAAGACTGGGCCAAAAAAAATCTCAAGACGGATTTTTCTAAGGTTTTATGGACTGATGAAATGAGAGTGAGTCTTGATGGGCCAGATGGATGGGCCCGTGGCTGGATCGGTAAAGGGCAGAGAGCTCCAGTCCGCCTCAGACGCCAGCAAGGTGGAGGTGGGGTACTGGTATGGGCTGGTATCATCAAAGATGAGCTTGTGGGGCCTTTTCGGGTTGAGGATGGACTCAAGCTCAACTCCCAGTCCTACTGCCAGTTTCTGGAAGACACCTTCTTCAAGCAGTGGTACAGGAAGAAGTCCGCATCCTTCAAGAAAAACATGATTTTCATGCAGGACAACGCTCCATCACACGCATCCAAGTACTCCACAGCGTGGCTGGCAAGAAAGGGTCTAAAAGAAGAAAAACTAATGACATGGCCTCCTTGTTCACCTGATCTGAGCCCCATAGAGAACCTGTGGTCCCTCATCAAATGTGAGATTTACAAGGAGGGAAAACAGTACACCTCTCTGAACAGTGTCTGGGAGGCTGTGGTTGCTGCTGCACGCAATGTTGATCGTGAACAGATCAAAGCACTGACAGAATCCATGGATGGCAGGCTTTTGAGTGTCCTTGCAAAGAAAGGTGGCTATATTGGTCACTGATTTGTTTTTGTTTTGTTTTTGAATGTCAGAAATGTATATTTGTGAATGTTGAGCTGTTATATTGGTTTCCCTGATGAAAATAAATAATTGAAATGGGTATACATTTGTTTTTTGTTAAGTTGCCTAATAATTATGCACAGTAATAGTCACCTGCACACACAGATATCCTCCTAAAATAGCTAAAACTAAAAAAGCCCCACTCCAACTTCCAAAATATTCAGCTTTGATATTAATGAGACTTTTGGGTTCATTAAGAACATGGTTGTTGTTCAATAATAAAATTAATCCTCAAAAATACAACTTGCCTAATAATTCTGCACTCCCTGTATTAATTCGGTTGTTATTTTAAACACAAGTACGGACTACTTCTTTGCTACATTTTAAACACTGCTGTGTTAAATAGGGTGCGGTTTATTCTTTTTTTATTTTTCGTGATGGCAATTAGGTAAACTGTGAGCTGCTCTTTTTCGGACGTATGCGCTCTAACAGACCAAGTTCACAATTTATAAATGCGAATTAAACATAAGTGGAATTCGTCGATCAAAAATGCTCACCATAATTATCATCGACGTCAAATTCGTGTCAATGAAGTTTCTTTAAACTCTCGAGGAACGATAACAAGCAAATGTAGTGCCCAGTCAAGGACACATTCTGCCCACCCAAAGAAAACTGGAAATGGAAAAAAAGAAAAACAAAAGAAGAAAAACAAAATAAAAATGAAAAGTGAGAAAAAGGAAGAAAAAAAATGCTAGAAAAGAAGTAAAAAGCTGAAAAAAAACAAAGTAATATAAGAAATGTCAGGAACAGAACAGAAGGAGGATGCAGATGCGTAATGTTACTCACAAGTTTATTGAAATATAGAGGAAAGTCAGCGCCAGCGATCCGGTGCTTGATGGACGCGGGAAGCAAGCCGCTCATGGGATCGGAGCGTGTTCTGAATGCGGAAGTGGATCTTCGGGAGCGGTAGATCATAGCGTGGTTAGACGAAAAAAAACAGGTTGTTAGCCAGGACAGGAGATCAGAACGTTGTCGGGGTTAAAAAATAGGTCGTTAGCTGGGACGGGAGATCAAAACGTGGTTGGGGTCAAAAATGGGTCGTAGCAGGAGGCAAACTGTGAAATCAGGAATGGACGAGTGGAAAACGGGTGACAAAACGGGACAGACGGCCGTCAGAGTCAAAAATGCTTGCCTTGTGTAAACAGAGGTTCACTGACGGACTGACAACAGGCCAGTGAAAGCACTGAGCTTTAATAGGAGGGGGAACCAATCAGGTAACCGGCAGTAGCTGGTGCCAAACGAGTGGGCACAGGTGAGTGTAACGAGTAAACATGACAAGAAAAAGGGAAACAGAGGAAAAGAACAAGAAAAAAAGCAGATAAAAATAAAAAAGATGAATAAATAGAGAAAGGAAAAAGCTAGGAAAAAAGGAAACAAAAGAAAAAAAACATAAAACATCCATCCAAGCATGGGGAGAACATGCAAACTCCACACAGGAGGTTCGATCTCATGACCACAGAACCGTGCCGCTCATGCGCTAACCACTGTTCCGCCGTGATGTACATAAAACATAAAAGGAAAAAGGGAAAAAAATAAATAAAATAGAAAATAATATAGCGAGAAAAAATAAGTAAAAAGCTAGGAAAGAAGAAACAAAAGATAAAAGGGAAAGAAAGAAAATGAAGAAGAAAGCAAGCTGGAAAAATAATTAAAAGAGGTAAAGCAAGAAAAAGAAATCAAAGAAGAAAAAAATAAAGTATTAAAAGAAAAAACAAATAAAAAAGGTAAAAAAGGCAGGAAAAAAGGTAGTTTTTTGAGTTCCTTTTGTGCAGTATATTACTAATTATAATGTAATATTCCGTACAAAACCAATTAACAGGTTTTTAAAAAATATATTGTTATAAAAAATTATAATAACATTTATTTTATCAACTCTGCTGTGAACATTTACTTATTTAAAGTTTTTAATCCTAAGCAACTTTAAACTAGAATCCCTGCATGACGTTAAAACATGCACTTTTCGGCCCAACAACAAATAAACTACATAATACAAGAACAAACTATACATAAAAAAGGTAATTGTAAAACACATCCCTGAAAAACACTGAAAACAATGCTGTCCAAACAAGTTTTGGGGGTAATAATAGTTTTTGCTCTGCCAACCAAGCTGATTCTTTTAAGAAAGGGACACATGCTCTGCAAATTGACCCAGTTTTGAATGGATTGATTAATTTTCCTTTAATCAACCCATTAACGTTGTAGCGGTCCAGGACTGTCTGGTGAGTCCAACCGTGTAAAACATTTACTTCAAAACACACGATAATGTTGACAGATAAAAAAAATTAAAAATCTGTCTGAAAGCATTTCTGCATCGTTGGACGTTTCTTGTTGTAATCTGTTCGTTTTGCCACATCATTCCCATTTACAAATAAACAGACTCATAAAATGATTTCCAGTATGGCCGATAAACTCTCACCTTTCGATTGACACTTCTCGGCCAGTAGAGGGTTTTTTTCATGGTCCACAGCCCTTATTAGCCTATAAGGGCCTGTTTTGATAAAACGGACAACGCCTCCTTTAGCTTCGAATAATTTTAGCCACTAGTAACTAAATTAAATGATGATTGACACATTGGTTAGCCAATGAAATTCTCAAAAGAACAGAAATACTACTACAGAAGTACTACAAAAAGACTATTGTACAGGGAATGTTTAGCTCAAGTGTCTCGAACTCTCGGCCTAGGTGCCTATTGCGGCCCTTCGGATGATAGTTTGAGGCCTCCCGCCCCAGTAAACCAGTGTGCATTATTTGACCACTAGATGTTGCTAAAAAATCTCAAGTGAAAATGAAAACTACAGAGGCTCATGTTATGTAAATTAATATAAATTTGATAATAGAAAATGATTTACATCTATATAGAGTTATACATTCTTACAAATTATTTAAATCAATATACTTTTTATTGAATTACATTTTTACCTCTAGGAGGCACTAAATAATACACACTGTCCCTTTTTTTGCAGCCATATCTGATTATGGAATGATTTAGGGTCTCCAACCTTTTTCAGGCATCAAGCTACTTTTTGCTACTTATTAGTGCATAGGGCACCCAGTTTGACATACTTTTCTAAAATAAAAACGTATCTTGTACTACTTACACTGTTGTTACTATGTTATTGACACGCTAATTATTGTAAGTAAAAAGAAAAATGAATTTAAAAAAAAGAAAGAAAGAGAGAAGGAAAGGAAAAATGAGTGAAAAAGAGAGCTACAAAGAGAGAAAGCGCAAGGGAAATTAGAGAAAAAAGAAAAAACAATGCCTGCTAGTACCTAGCTTGGGTGACCTCAAGTGGACATATTTAATACTGCAGCTAATTTTTCTCTTGCACTTCTCTCAGTGTCATCTCGTGGGCCGGATTCAAACCCTGTGTTACACCGCCTGTTTGACTTGTGTAATTCAAAGTGTTACAATATCCCTATTTACAATTTTATTGGTTTTAATTTCATTTTTTTAAATGTAATGGATATAAAACTTCTCTTATCCAGAACAATGATTATTTTTGACTCACGTAAAAATGTTTCTTTTTCACAGGAAAAGTGACTTATTAGCAGAAATTATATATTTTGTGTTATTTAATGAAGGAAATGACATGTTCTATGCATGTATCTGCTTTTTGTGTACTGTCAATCAATGTTATTAGCAGAAATGACGTATTTTGTGTTATTTAACACTAAAGTACCACAGCCAAGGCCATTTATCGTTCCTACATAGAATGCCCAAAGGACAGCCAACTGACTAGATTAGTTTCCCCATTGATGTACAAATAAGGCAAACTCTAAAGGGAACAACACAACTCAGTAATGACCCTTCGCATGCTAATGTAGAGAAAAAAAAAGTTTGGTGGCAGCGTAACCAGCCTGTATTTTTGTAGTATTACTTTTGTTGTATTTTTGGGGTATTTCTTTAGTATTTTTTTAAAGTATTACTGTACTTTTATTTTGTACTATTCTTTAGTATTTGTGAATTATTTTTACAGGTTTTTTTTTTGTATTACAGTATTTCCATGGGATATTTTTGTTGTATATCCTTTTTTGTCGTACTACTGTCGCTGTGCTATTGTAATATTTCTGTTAGCTGTATTTTTGTATTATAGTTTTACTGTAGTGGTATTTTTGTTGTATTTATGTAGAGGTATTTTGATTTTTTTTTATTACTACTGTAGTTGAATTTTTATGTTTTTTTCTGTTGTAATATTTCTGTAAAAGTATTTGTGTATCATGGTACTCCTGTAGTATTATTTTTGTGGTGTTTCTAAAGCCTTTTTTCTTATCAAAGGACGAACAAAATAATGTATTAGGTCTCTGTTTTGAATCACTAAATTTGATATTTAGTTCTGTAGTAATTTTGTAGTAAATTAGTAATATTTTCACCAAATGACTCCTTATGCCTCTATCAACATCACACCCACTACATTCCATTTGAACACCCCTGCCTTGCTGCATTTACAGAACAATGGTGGAAAAAGAACTATACACAGATGATATTTAATTTATATCCCAAAATAAACATGCTTAACAACACTCGTGATCCATTTTTATTATTACGTTTAAGTGTGCACAATAGTAAGGGAGAGGCGGAAAGAGAAGTCAAACATTTAGAACTTATTTCAAATGTCTAGAAAACAGCAAAATTAAAATACAGGGTTGAGATTTTATAGCTGTGAACCGGTTGTCTCCAAATGGCCACTTTGGAAACGCCTAGACCAGAGGCCCCCAAAAACATCTATTTTTTGTTACTGATTAGCACAAAGGGCACCCAGCTTGATATGAATTTTTAACATAGCAACTTAGCTAGATGGCTCGCTAAACAGCTAAAAGGGTAGCTTGATGGTTAGCTAGAAAAGTACAAAGCCATCTATCTATACAGCAGGTTAAAAAGGTAATAATAAAGCTAGATAACTAGCAAGGAATGAGGCAAGAATTTAGCTTGATAACTAGCAAAAAAAGGTAAATTGTTAGCTAGATAGCATGCAAAAAATATAAGAAGCTAGCTAGATAGCTTGCAAAATATCTAAAAAGGTAAAAAGATATAGCAACAAACATGAAAAGGTAGCCAGCTAGCTAGCTAAAAAAACTGCAAGTGGCACTTCATTTAAGTGTCTCTCAAAAAACCCTGACTGGCAATATGCAATGCCATTCACCCGAACCTGTTAACAGTTGCCTCCTTTGCCATTATAGTTCTGATAAACTGTGAATGAGTATGCTTTCCAATGCTCAGATAACAAAGCTAATCTGTTAATTTGCACCATTTGTTCCCCTGTTCAGACTGCCTTTTCAAAGTGTGTCCAATGAGTCGCTACTCTGCGCAGAAGCAGTTCTGGAAGGCCAAACAGGCCAAGCATGAAAAAGACAAGATTGGCGATGTGGTGCTACTGCAAAAGCTTCAGGTAACTTCCATTTCTACCGTAAAACATGTAGTCACCACCTATTCCTTCCGATCTGGACACCAACGTTCACAACGAAGCCTTTTTGAAGCCGCCATCTACTTTTTGCAACTTATTAGTGCAAGGGCACCTGCTTTGATACAAACTTATATAACTTATAACTTGTACTACTTTCTGTGTTGTCACTAGGTTATTACCTGGTTATGTAATGCCAGTACAAAAAGAAAGAAAGAACAAAAGAACGATAGAAAGAAAGAAAGAAAAAGAAAGAAAGAAACAAAGGAAAAGAGAGAGAGAGAGAGAGAGAGAGAGAGAGAGAGAGAAAACAAAATAAAAACATCAAAAAAGAAAATGACAGAGAAAGAGAATAGAAAAATAAGAGAAAGAGAGAAGAAAAAGAGCAAATAACAATGGAAAAAAACAAGAGAGACATAGGAAGTAGGGTTGAATTGACTCAGTCAACCAAACCGAAAAAAAATCATTTGACTAGAAAATCACAATGACCCAGCACTAGCGAGCTATTTTCAGAACAGTTCCTCGGCACCACGTTGGAGCCCCCTGGTGTGAAGGAAAAATTATTTACTCAACACCCTTCTTCCCTTTTGAGGTATTTTGACTGTAATCAATTTGTATTTATTTTAAAAAGCATGAGGCTTACCTATAGGG
Source organism: Urocampus carinirostris (assembly GCF_059441175.1). Lineage (NCBI taxonomy): Eukaryota > Metazoa > Chordata > Actinopteri > Syngnathiformes > Syngnathidae > Urocampus > Urocampus carinirostris. The sequence goes on from NC_142365.1 coordinate 34,411,745, forward strand.
AGCTTACTTGACTGTCAGCCATCTAGCTGCTAAAACGACCTCCAAAAATATCTTCTCTCTCCCTCTTTCTCTGTCTCACTTTCTCTTTCTTTTTCATCTCTCTTTCTCTCTCATACGCCTTATTTTTCTCTTTCTCTCTCCCTCTTTTATCTCTTTCTCTTATTTGTCTCTCTCTTCCTCTCCTCTTTTTCCCCTCTTTCTTCTTTTTCTTGTTTTCTCTTTTTCCCCCTCTCTCTTTCTCCTTTTGCATCTTTCTCTCAGTACAATTCTTTCTCTCCATCTTTCTCTATTTGTCCTTCTCTCTATTCGCTTCTCTTTCTCTCCTTTTTGTACCCTTTTTTCTTGCTTTGTTTATTTTCTCTTACTCCTTGTCTCTCGCTTTCTTATTTTCTCTATCTTTTCCTTGCTTGTTTTCCCTCTTTTGTTCTTTAGGTCATATTCCCTTTATCCCTCTCTTTTATCAACCCTTCTTTTTTTCTCTTCCTCTCATTTGTCTATGTTTCTCTCTCTTTCTCACTCCCCCTCTCACTCGCTCACACTCCCTCTCTGTCTTTCTCTCCTCTTCTTCTTTTTCTTTCTGTCTTTTTTCTCTTTTCCTTTCTCTCTCTTTGTCACGCTCTTTTTCTCTTTGTCTTATGTGTCTCTCTCCCTCTCTCTCTCCTCTACCTTTCTCTCATAGGTCATGCAAAAGCTATAGAATATAAGGCAGCAGGACTATCAATTGCTAAATGTCCTAAACTGTGCAATTAAAAGACAATACATGGGAGCTTGAGCCAGATGCCTCCAACATCATGCTCCAACTTGTTTGCACTAATTATGAGTGGTGCATTATATGTCTGTGTTGTGATCTTATTAAAATGTATCTCTCTGTGATAGTACTGCTATTCATTACAGTATCCTCCTTGTGTATGTTTCTTACTGCACCGTTTTGGAGAATAAAAAGGGCAACTTTTGTAATTATTTGCCCAAGGGGCTGCACGGTATGTTAAATAGGGCAAAAATAGGGAACAATATGAAATACAATTCATTATAGTTTAAAAATAATTTGGCTTTATTAATAATTGAAATGCTTTTAAATACCTTAGTTTGTAAGTGTCTAATGTGTGTTTCCCAGTTTAATTGTTTTTAGGTTATTTTATTCTCTATTCATATTTGTTACTAGATTCATATAATTATCATTGGAATAGAAAATGTTAGTGTCATTTACAAATATGACTAATTTTGATAGTTTCGAAACATTTACTATATCGTTAAAAAGGGCGCAGGACTGTTAATTGAATAGCTTTGGACTCAGGACCGAACCCTGTGGTACTTCACGACAGATGTCCAAGTATCCAAATGTCAACTGTTGTCTCCCAGTCAAAAAGCTTTGAATCCACCCGAAAGCGACTCCGCTGATGCCATATTGTTCCAGTTTTTTGATAGTTAGTATCAAATGCTTTTTTAAGTCAATAAATATCCTAGCTGCGTAAATGTTCTTTTCCATGCTATTGGTAATTCCTTCTACAGAATCAATAATGGCCATTGTTGTTGATCTGTTTGTCCTAAAACCATATTCACTTTCATTAATTATTTTATATCTAAAACCTGTCTAGTCTAGTATTATAAAGTTTCTCTTATATTTTAGAGAACGGAGGAAGCAGAGATACCGTCTGTAGTTTGTGTCACGAGGAGACCGGACCGGAACGGAGGCAGGAGGCAGGAAGGGAGAACTCATCTGCGTTGACGATCAAAACTTTTATTTAGCAAAATAAAAGTCGTCCAAAACTCCGGGACAAAACAGAATAAAAACAGGCTTTTACTCAAAACGTAAAAACACTGGTTTCCTCCGAATCAAACAAAACAGGACAGAGCAAAACAGAACGGAAAATGCAGACAGAAAATGTAATGAGCCAGCACACGCAAAACCCAAAACCCAATACAAATTTTCAGAAAAAAGAAAAGCAAAATAAAAGTAAAAATGGAATGCACTCCGGACCAATTGATCAGGGAAACACTCTCCCTAAAGAGGCCAGGAGTGTGCTCCCCCAAAAAGAAAAGCAAGAATATTTCAGCCCTTCTCTTATAGTGATAAAATTTGCAAAAACTTGAACATGCGGCATTAACAAACACTCAGAACTCACATTACAAGGCAAAAAGAAGTCCCTGTATATTAGATTAGATTGCACGCATTTGAATCTTCAAGGTTGTATGATACGACCATTGCTGTTAAAGTACACTGATATAAAAGAATACAGTCAGCAAGTAAATACTTCATTAAGATATAGATAAACATGACAAGCATTTATACAACTAAATGAAAAATGTGATTTTAAAAGTAATATTGCTATGATTAAATAATAAACGTAATTTCGATGGAAAACACATGCGATAGTGACAACACACCCAGTGTCAAATTTTAGTAATCTAACAATGGCTTTCTGCTCGAGTTTGAAATCCGCAATTTCCGCCAATAAAATTTCTATCCATCTATCTACCTTGGTCATATCCCTCAAGAGGGGTGACCGACAGCAAGACAAACACATACAATAACAGAGAAAATAAAACAAGCAGAAAAAAAACAGCAAGGCACTTAAATTTACAGCGTCTTTTTAATTTCAACACGTTGCTTGGTCTTCAGTGCTTTTTAAGGACCCATATTTTTAAGCACAAAAGAAAAATGTTCATTGGTTTCCTTGAGCTACTATTAAAATGAGGCGAAGTGCTAACATTAACAAACAGCTGTAATTCCCCCCGCAGAAATAATTTTGGGACATATAGCCCTAAAATGACTTCCATCCATCCATTTCCTACACCGCTTATCCTAAGTAGGGTCCCGGGAATGCTGGAGCCCATCTCAGCTGTCCTCAGGCAGTGAGAAGGGAACACCCTGAACTGTTTGCCAGCCAGTCGCAGGGCACACAGAGACTGACAATTCACTCGCTCATCCACACCTAGGGACAATTTGGACCAGCCAATTAATCTGACATGCATGTCCTTGGAATGTGGGAGGAAAGGCAGTGCCCGGAGGAAACCCACACATGCACGGGGAGAACATGCAAACTCCACACAGGAAGGCTTGATCTCACGACCTTAGAACTGTGCCGCACACGCTCTAACCACTGCTCCGCCATGCTGCCCACTAAAATGACTTGTTCGATAAAATTAAAGTTGCTGCAACACATGCAACGTGCAAAGTAGAAAAAATTACAAATATAAAATGACAAGCGCTAAAAAGCCAAACTCACTCCGGGTCCTTCAAGCGAACGCTTCTTTGTTTTTTTTTTACTCTTACTTTGTTCAACAAACCCATTTTTTCTATTTATTTCTTTGTTTATATCTTTCTTTCTCTTTCCCTTTTCTTTTTTAAATTGTTTTTGCCTTTTTATTTACTTTTACTTTTTCAACTAAGACATTTTTTTTCTTTTTTTCTTTTGATTTTTTTGTTAATATATTTATTTTTCTTACCTTTCCCTTTCTTTAATTATTGTATTTCTTTTTTTCATTGTTTTTTTTTCCTTTTACTCTTTTTCAACTAACCCATTTTCTTTTCTTTTTTATCTTCTTTCACTTTCGCTTTCACTTTTCTTTCTTTATTTTTCTTTGTTTTTTTCCTTTTAATTTTTTCATCCAAACCCTATTTCTTTTCTTTTGTTCTTCTATGTCAGGGGTCCGGAACCTTTTTGACTCAAAGAGCCATAAAAGCAAAATATATCAATTTTATTTTGGGAAAGAGCCACACCATATATTATGAGACAAATTTACTAAATTGCTAAACCCGCGCCCCAGACAAAAGCTTAGTCTTCAGCACATTTATTTTTGATGATTTGACAAAAATTATGAAACGAGAATAATGCCAGAGCCCGTGTCCCAAAATCAACAATCATACCACTTTAAACTTGTCTCTTTCTTGCAATTACTCAAGATTGGTTAAACTCATTTTGACCCTTTTTTTCATACATATTGGTTTCAAAACCAGATGTAAGCAGTTATTTTGTAAAAACGTCACAACATTCTGCAAACAGGGAGCCTGATGTGCTTATCTATGGCGCAGACGGCGTAGGGCGAGAGATGGGAGAGAGTGCTTGCACTTTTTTGCATAGCTCCCACTCACCCAATCAAAAAACTTTAAGTTCTCTTCCGGTGTTTTGGCGTATTTACAGTTTGTTCTGTGGATTCATCATAAGGTATCTGAACACTGAAGACAGATAATATAGTGATGCTTTATATAACGGATTATTTAGCGTTGTACAGCCAGAACGAGTATTTTTTTTTTTTTTTGTGACACCTTAAATTGTAGTGAAAAACGTGCCCTATATATACTGCGAAGTACTGCTCCATTATTAGCTTTGGTTTGGCTCTGTGTGTATCTGAATAAGATTAGTAGCTTATGTTTTGGACGAGATGGAGAAAATTTGCATGCAATCAAATTTGTTTATGAGCCACAGGTACTCATAGAAAGAGCCATATATGGCTCGCGAGCCATAGGTTCCCGACCCCTGTTCTATGTCTTTGTTTTTATCTTTCTTTCTCTTTATTTTTCTCTCTTTAATTATTTTTTTCTTTTGTATTATTATTTATTTCCTTTCACTTTTCTCAACGAACACCTTTTTCTCCTCATGTTTCTCTTTATGTTTTTTTTGTTTATATATTTCTCTTTCTTTCCTTTTTCCTTCTTTAATTATTTTTTTTTCCTTCGTGAAAGATAGAAGAATAATGAGAAGAACAATTGTGCATTTCGGTCACTTTTAGTTTCAGTGTTAATTGCTATTCTCACTATCATTTTGAAGAACTTTTTCCGGTTGCATGACACAATACAGCAACATCTAGTAGTCAAATACCACACACTGTCCCTTCAAATTTTCATCTATCATGCTGCATGGCCTCCGTGCTGCAAGTTTTAGACTCTTGCTGTAAAAAAAATGAATGCATAATTCTCTCATCTATAAAAAAAATACTACTACACATTTATGATAACTAGTAAGTTAGGGGCAGCACGGCGGCGCAGTGGTTAGCGCGTGTGCAGGCACAGTTCTAAGGTCTTGGGAACCTCCTGTGTGGGTTCAAATCCAGCTACCGGACTTCCTGTGCGGAGTTTGTATGTTCTCCCCGTGCTTGCGTGGGTTTCCTCCGGGCACTCCGGTTTCCTCCCACATTCCAAAGACATGCATTTCAGGTGGATTGGCCAGTCCAAATTGTCCCTAGGTGTGGATGAGCGAGCGAGTTGTCTGTCCCTGTGTACCCTGCGGCTGGCAACCAGTTCAGGGTGTCCCCTGCCCACTGCCTGATGATTGCTGGGATGGGCTCCAGCACCCCCGCGACCCTACTGAGGATAAGCGGTGCAGCTGATGAGATGAGATGAGTAAGTTAACGATGAAAATTATGATTAAATATTAATATTTTTATAACTGTCCCTGTAACTTAAGGATAGTGGGATGTGTGTACACGTTCTAAGGGATGGGCAGGGCACCTGTATGATGCGGCAGGGGGTAAACCAGTTAAAGCTTTCGGGCCCTGCTGTTGATCAAAAGAGTGTGTTGTGTCACCCTGATCCGAGTGACACGGCCGCTTTATTATGTCCTGTTTCAACTGGAGGGGCGAAAGCATGACCAACTTAGGTGCCGAGGTGCCTAACTTGTTTTGGTGTTTGGGCATTTGGGTTGGCCATGGTCCAAAAATGTTTGTGTGTATTTTTGCTACTTTTTCCCCTTTTTTTTATTTGTCATTCTATGTGTTTGTCTTGCTGTCGTTCACCCCTCTTGAGGGATATGACCATGGTAGATAGATATAATTTTGATAGCAATGTGTGTTTTCATTTTGTTTTTAGCATGCATCCAACTTGGAACAAAAGCAGAACGAATCAGAAAACATGAAGGTTCATGGAGATGTGGTCAAATATGGAAGCGTCATCCAGGTACTTTTCTTTGGCCACGATCAGAAATAAACTTTTTGTACACTGGGAACCCGCCTTTATTGAGATACCAATACATCTTCCTTCTGTGTGGGGGATCTTTTTTCATGCATTAAATTGAGGGTCCCCAACCTTTTAAAAGCATCAAGCTACTTTTTTGTTACTGATTTGCGCAAAGGGCACCCAGTTTGATATTAGTTTCTTAAATCTTGTATTACTTACTGTTGTTAAGAAGAATAACAAAAGAAAAAAAGAAAGAACCGGATGAAAAGAGAACAAGAAAAAGTGAGAGGCCAGAAAGTGAGAGAAGAGAAAAAACGATAGATAACATGAGCAAAGGAGAGAAGGAAAAAAATGCAAAAGAGAAAGAAACGAGACAACAAGAGAGAGAGAGAGTGAGAGAGTGAAAAACAAAGGTAGATTAAAAAGATTGAAAGAGAAAGAGAGAATGTGAGATTGAGGAAGAGAGAAAGGAGAGACATTGTGAGAAAGAAAAGAAAGAAAGAAGAGAGATAGTTAAAGAGAGAAAAGATGAGATAGAGAGGTAGTGAAGTAAACATAATGAGAGAATGGTGGGAAGGGCGAGAGAGTTAAAAGTTAAAAAGAGAAATAAAGAATAGAGGGACAAAAAGAGAGGGAGAAAAAAAGAAAGAGCAAGTACTCAAGTTGCTTTGCGATTGGTGCCTGGCTTTGTCAACATCCAGTATATTTAAATACATATTTCAAACTTCAAAAACAAAGTTAGATAGTTGGTTAGAAAGGAGCCCAAAATTTAGCTTGATTACTCGCAAAAAAAGTACAATGTTAGGTATATAGCATGCAAACAAACTTAAAAAGCTAGCTTGATAGCTTGCTAAACAGCTAAATTCGTAGCTTGAAAGTTAGCTAGAAAGGTAAACAGGTATAAGACTAACAGGGAGCTAGATAGCTAGCGAAAAGAGTTAAAAAAGTCATCTAAATAGTCGGATAGAAAACTACAATTATAGATGGATAGCCAGCTATAAAGAAGCCATACTATTAGTATGCAAACATTTACGTAGCTAGCTAGATAGCATTAAAGAAATCTAATAGGGTAGCTTGAAAGAGACCCCTTATGAAGAGAAAAAACATTGGTCCACAATTTCCCTCGCCTGGACGTGGTCTACCGGGGCCCCCTTCCGGAGCCAGGCCTGGAGGTGGGGTCCGGCCAGGCACAGCCTGAAGGGACGACGTGGGTCCCTCTTCCCATGGGCTCACCACCTGTAGGAAGGGCCAAACGGGTCAGGTGTGTAGAGAGCTGGGTAGCGGCAAAGGGAGGGGTTCTTGGCGCGACGATCCCCGGCTACAGAAACTGGCTTTTGGGACATGGAATGTTACCTCTCTGGCAGGGAAGGAGCCTGAGTTGGTGTGTGAGGTTGAGAAGACTATGGCTGCTTCCCATTCTTCTCACTTTCACTCGCTATTTGCCCTAGTCACTCGGTTTTGCACGTTCACGTGAAAATGGGATGTGTCCCGATACTCTCAAGACCGAGGGAGAAGTGCCCCCAACCCATGACATAACCACTTCAGATCGAGGGAGGTCGGTACCTCACTTGAAGCGAAGTGACTACCCAGAAGGCTTTGGGAATTCTCAATATGAACAAACATGGCTGGAAAGGAACTGCACAAATGTAAGTAGTTTTCCACAACTACGCATGTATTTGCAACGAAATATATTGAGATATCTTAGTTAGACGTAAATGCAATAGAAAATCATATTTTCCCGTTAAAACATGAACATTGCAAAATCGCTACTTTAAACTGCAGATTTACCGAGGGAGCCGCAAACAACTCTTCACACTCCAAACCGTAGAGTTTCGATAACTGCAGAAAATCACGGTTCAGCCTATCCCTGTTTTTATCTTAAACGAGTCGTGCTTTTACATCTACATGGGCAGTCGCTAAAGCAGCATAGTCACAATAACGTTCTGGATATATGCGCTTGTTTACTGCACACAATTTCGGGTCTCGTGTTTTATTTACAATAGATTCTTTCATGTGAGATCAGAATGCATGAGTTTTCATCATGCATCATGAGTAATGTCTCCGAATTTCACGTGGAAATACAGATGAAACAAATTACTATCACATAGTCCACTGCCTTCTCTGTAAACACATATTAAGTAAACTACCTTCTCAAAATGTGGAGACAATTCTAAAGCATATGTGATGCTGGCCAATAGAAGGCTCTTCTAGCCATAAGAATAACATGTCAGGTTTGTGTATCTATTCACTATCAAATAATTATCCAGAACACATCCTATAATTTCCTGTTTCACATCAACTTGTTCAGCATCCTATACACAGTTGTTTTGTCCAAAACACCAGCATTAAGTAATTCTTGTTTTTTCCACCCAACCTAAAGGCCAATGTAGAACGTCCCGTGGAAGAGCTGCCCACCATCACAGCTACCACACCATCCACACCACCGGGCACGTCGTCTGCATCTTCCAATCCGGCGCCAAACCCCAAATCACCCAGAAAAAAAAGGAAGCACGATACACTCCTTGACATTTTGAAAGAGGAGTCTGCCAGAGTGAAGAAAAGGCACGAGGAAACTGAGGCCAAAACTGAGCGGTTCCTGATCCTTTTTGGGAAACTCGTGGACAAATTTCCAGAACAGTGACATCTCTGCAATGTTTCCCTTTGTTTTATATAAGGAAAATATTTTATTAAGAATTCAATGAATTTCCAGTTTGTGTTTTCCAGTTTTATGGAAGTATTGGTATATTTTCGTTACATTTTGTGACACATTATTTATTTACTATTATGTATTTCGGCCCAATGTGAGTTTATTTTTCTGAAAGTAAACTATTATTTAACCCAGAGTGATTTGTAGTTGTTTTCTGTCCAACAGTCACATAGTTCACACACAGTATCTTACATCATTATGAAATAAACCACCAAGGTGTTACTCAAAATAAAGACGTTTATTGAATAGTAATGCAGAAAAGCACCGGATGCAAATGTGGGTCTGACTTCCAGAGCCTGAAACATGGCTTTTGGGCAATTTAGTCCATATTAACTAAGGACAATTCTGTGTACGGTAGACCTGGGAACACTAAAGACCCGTGACACCACACGGTTCGACAGACCGTGGGCCAGCCAGTACACGTAGATCAGGACCTCCAGCCATGGTCCTGTTCCCTCTTCAGCAGCTCCTGCAGAGCCCATATGACCTTCTTGCTCAACCTTAAGTCCTGAATGAGTTCTGACTCCACATCGAACCATAAGCACAGGATGGGAACATTCCTGTCCAACCTGTCCATGCTTATGGGATGGCCACTCTGGAACACAACAGATAAGATAAACAATTTGGACATAAATGTGGGCATAGAAAAGAAAAAGACAGCTTTTACTGTGAGGTATGCATCATTTAAAAATGTAGAAATTATCTTTTTTTATATCTAATGACAACTGTTTTGAATTAAATTCCTTATGAACTAATGTGTTTGGGTCCTACAGGGAAGTTTGGTGATGATCATGTCAGCTTAAGGGTCAGGTGGACTGTTCTTGTGTTTGTTTACTTTTCATCGTGTCACACATTAAAGACCCCTACTATTTGTCATAAAATGGCATTAAGATACTAATAAGTAGGTTGTCATTTATGTCTACACAAACATAGGGTATTATGTGAACTTGCGTTGTACGTTAACCCTTACTGTATTTGACCGAACGGGTAACTTTTCTTAATGAGTGGACGTACCTTGTAAAGATGAATCAGTGCTACATAGCGCAGAAGCAGTATTCAATGTCTCCTCCGTTGATTGGAGACACGGAAAAGGTGATGAGCTTCCAGCCAATCGGTAATAACACAGCTGTAGCGGGCATTTTTAACGTTGCACGGACTCTCCTACTGCCACACCACAGGTTGAGGCTCAAGTTGTTTACATGTGACGTAGGCCGATACGTCACTGAGGTCTACAGCCAATTCGTATTACGGCCATCTACTGGACTGGGGTGGAACCTTGCAAGTCCCGTCCAATTTCTTAGGGGACAATCTTCACTTTGCACTCCACTCACCGAGGGGACTTCCCTATGGAGGGACCTCACTGGAGGGTTCTCAGGGCCAAGTGAGAGGAATGGGATTGGGCCTGTATCTAGTCAGACTCATCTCCACGCACTGCTTGGGCTCTGGTACCAGTCCTCTCGAGAGGGTTTGGGCTCTCTTCCACTCTGGAGTTGCCCGTGGTGAGAGATGCAGAGCCGGTGTGGGCAAATTAGTTGCTCCACGGCTCAGCGCCTGTCTGTTGGGGTTCACCCCAGTAGACGAGAGGGTAGCCTGCCTCCGCCTTCGGGTGGGGGAACGGGTCCTGAATGTTGTTCGTGCTTATGCACTCTGAGTTGGGCTCTTGTATCTCTCGGGTTGAAGTCACCGAGGTGGTCAAAATGCTCCTCGGTGGCAGGGCCCCGGGGGTCGATGAGATCCGCCCGTTCATTAAGGCTCTGGATGTTGTGGGCGTGTCACACTTCTGAGCCTCCCTGGAAAGGTCTATTCAGGGATACTGGATAGGAGGGTCTGCCTGGAGGTCGAATCTCTGATTCAGGAGGAACAGTGTGGTTTTCGTCCTGGCCGTGGAACACTGGACCAGCTCTACACACTGTGCAGGATCCTTGAGGGTGCATGGGAGTTTGCCTGTCCGGTCTACATGTGTTTTGTGGACTTGGAGAAGGCATTCGACCGTGTTCCTCGGGAGGTCCTGTGGAGGGTGCTTCGGGAGTATGGGGTACCGCAAAGGGCATGTGCGGTAACAGAGTCTGGTCGGCATTGCCGGCAGTAGGTCGGATATGTTCCCGGGGAGAGTTGGACTCTGCCAGGGCTGCCCTTTGTCAGCGATTCTGTTCATAACTTTTATGGACAGAATTTCTAGGTGCAGCCTTGGTGGGGATGGAGTCCGGTTTGGGGGCCACAGCATTTCGTCACTGCTTTGTGCAGATGACGTGGTGCTGTTGGCTTCCTCAGGCCGTGATATTCAGCTCTCGCTGGAGCGATTCGCAGCCGAGTTCAAAGGGGCCGGGATGAGGATCAGCACTTCTTAGTCCGATACCATGGTACTCAGCCAGAAATGGGTGGCATGCTCCCTCCGGATTGGGGATAAGATCTTGCCCCAAGTAGAGGAGTTCAAGTATTTTGGGGTCTTGTTCACGAGTGAGGGTAGGAGAGAACGGGAGATGACGGGTCGGTGCAGCGTCTGCCATCATTCGGACCCTGTACCGGTGTGTCGTGGTGAAGAGGGAGCTGAGCCGAAAGGCAAAGCTCTCAATCTACCGGTCGATCTACATTCCTTCCCTCACCTATGGTCATGAACCTTGAGTTATGACCGAAAGAACACGATCCCGGATACAAGTGGTTAAAATGAGTTTCCTCCGCAGGGTGTCTGGGTTCTCCCTTAGAGATAAGGTAAGAAGCTCTGTCATCCGAGAGGGACTCGGTATAGAGCCACTGCTGGATGCTTGAAAGATAAAAATGTAAAAAAAAAACCTACAACTAAAAGGGAACTAGATAGCTAGCTAAAAGAGTAAAAAGCCATCTAAATAGTCATATAGAAAGCTAAAAACAAAGCCAGATAGCTAGATAGAAAGGAGGCCCGAATTTAGCTTAATAACTCACAAATAAAAAGGGATATGTTAGCAAGATAGCATGTGATTTTTTTTTTGTAAAAAGCTGGCTAGATAACTTGCTAAATAGCTAAAAAGGTAGCTTGATGGTTAGCTAAAAAGGTAAACGAGTAAAAAAAAACAGTGAGCTGGATAGAAAAAGTACAATTACATCTAAATAGTCAGATAAAAAGCTAAAAACAAAGCTAGCTAGCTAGCTAGAAAGGAGGCCAAAATTTAGCTTGATAATTAGCAATTAGGTAAAATGGTAGCTGGATAGCATGCAAAAAAAGAGAAGAATCTAGCTAGATTTCTTGATAAATATCCAAAGAGGTAGCTTGGTAGTTAGCTAGAAAAATAAACAAGTTGAAAACTAACCATGAGCTAGACAGCTAGCTAAAAGAGTAATAAGCCATCTAAATAGTCATATAGAAAGCTAAAAACAAAGCCAGATAGCTAGATAGAAAGGAGGCCAAAATTTAGCTTGTTGACTTTCAAGTAAAGTATAATATTAGCCAGAAAACTAGCTAATAGTTAGCTAGAAATGTAAACCAACTTGAGTGCCGAGGTGCTTAACTTGTTTGGGCATTTGGGTTGGCCATGGTCCACAAAATTTTGTGTGTGTTTTTTCCTTTTCTTTCCCTTTTATATTTTCTTTGTTTTTGTATGTGTTTGTCTGGCTCTCGGTCACCCCTCTTGAGGGATACGACCAGGATAGATAGATAGATAAATAAATAGATTCCAAAAAAAGTAAAAAAGCTAGCTAGATAGTTTGCTAAATAGCTAAAAAGGTAGCTTGATAGTTACCTGGAAATGTAAACAGGTAAAAAACTAACAGGGAGCTAGATAGCTAGCTTAAAGAGTAAAAACCCACCTAAATAGTCAGATAGAAAGTTAAAAACATAGCCAATTAGCTAGATAGAAAGGAGGCCAAAATTTTGCTTGTTGGCTAGCAAATAAAGTATAGAAATAGCTTGCTAAATTGCTAAAAAAGTAGCTTTATAGTTCGCTAGAAAGGTAAACAGGTAAAAAAAAACTAATATGGACTTAGATAGCTAGCTAAAAGAGTAAAAATCTATCTAAATGGTTAGATAGAAAGTTAAAAATAAAGCTAGATGGATATTAGTGAAGAGGCCAAAATTAAGCTTTTTAACTGGCAAAAAAATGTAAAATATTAGATAGTTAACATGCAAAACATGTAAATAGCTAGCTAAATAGCAAAAAAAAAATACCTTGATAATTAGCTAGAAAGGTGAACGGGTAAAAAAAACGAATAGGGATCTAGATAGCAAGCTAAAAGACAAAAAGACAAATAGTCCGACAGAAAGTTACAGCCATAGCTAGATAACTGGCTAGAAAGAAGCCCAAAATTTAGCTGGATAACTAACAAAAAAAGTAAATTGTTGGCTAGATAGCATGCAAAATAATAATAAAAAGCCAATATAATAATAATAATAATAAATACCCTTTCAAACAGCTAAAAAGGTAGCTTACTAGTTACCTGTAAATGTAAACGGGTAAAAAAGCCAACTGTCACAGACAGGGGACGGAGACGGACCCATCACGTTCATTTTACTTAGTTTTTTCAAGAAGGAGAACAGGACTTGCATCCACGATCCGATGATCGTCGGTCACGGATGGCAGATAGCAGGAACGCAGAAGTGGCACTTCCGTGTCGAGCGAAGAAACAGGTCGATGGCCGGGGCGGAGGAGCAAAAACATAAACGGGTCCAGAAAAAAGTTCGGCAACAGGTAGATAGATAGATAGAAGGGAAATTCACATTTCCAGCAACATCCCTGAGCTGAGAACAATACAATAATAAAGCAAAAAGAATACAATATACAAATACCCAGTGTGACGTGCAAATGCCCACTGTAGCGTGTTATATAGAATAACTAAATAGTGCTACACAGAATACATATTGCAGTAAGATTCAGTAATATGCAATGTAGGTGGTGTGGTTTACTGTGGGCTTTTACTCTGCCGGGTAGAGTTAAAGAGCCTCATGGCATGAGGAAGAAAAGATCTCTTCAGTCTGTCCGTAGTACAAGACAGTGACAGCAGTCGCTGAAACTGCTCTTCTGTCTGGAGATAATGCTGTGTAGTGGATGCGATGGATTGTCCATGATTGACCGCAGCTTTTTCAGTGCCCGTCTCTCAGCTACTGTTGTTAGGCTGTCCAGCTCTTTGCCCACAACAGAGCTCGCTTTCCTAGCCAGTTTATTGAGACGAGAGGCATCCTTCTTCTTGACGCTGCCTCCCCAACACGCTGCCGCATAGAAGAGGGCGCCTGCCACTACTGTCTCATAGAATATTTTCAGGAGCTTTTTGCAGCTTTTGAAGGAGGCCAGCCTTCTGAGGAAGTAAAGTCGGCTTTGCCCTTTCCTACATAGAGCTTCTGTGTTGGCAGTCCAGTCCAGTTTGTTGTCCAGCTGCACACCCAGGTATTTGTAGGTCTGGACAAATTCTACACATTCTCCTTTGATGGTTACAGGAACCGGTGAGTTCTGGTTCTCCTGAAGTCCACCACCATCTCTCTGGTCTTGGTGGTGTTTAGGTGCAGGTGGTTTGCGTCGCTCCATCGGACAAAGTCCTGAATCAATTTCCTGTACTCTTCCTCCTGCCCATTTCTGATACATCCCACGATCGCAGCGTCGTCGGCAAACTTTTGCACATGGCAGGACTCAGAGTTGTACTTAAAGTCCGATGTATATAGAGTGAATAGGAACGGAGAGAGCACGGTCCCCTGCGGAGATCCTGTGCTGCTAACCACAGTGTCCGATGTACAGCCCCCCTGTTTCACATACTGGGGTCTGCCTGTCAGGTAGTCAGTAATCCATTCTAAAAGGTGTGAGCTAACTCCCATCTCTGTCAGTTTCCTACTCAGTAGCAGAGGCTGTATGGTATTGAAGGCACTGGAGAAGTCCAAAAATGTAATCCTCACAGCCCCCTTCGCCCTATCCAGGTGAGAGAGGGATCGGTGTAACATGTATACTATAGCATCCTCCACTCCCACCTTCTCCTGGTAAGCAAATTGCAGTGGGTCGATGGCGTGACGGACCTGTAGCCTCAGGTGGTGCAGCAGCAGCCGCTCCATGGTCTTCATCACATGTGATGTCAGGGCGACCGGCCTGAAGTTGTTGAGTTCCTCAGGTCTTGATTTCTTTGGGACTGGGATGATGCAGGATGTTTTCCACAGCTGAGGGACCCTCCCCTGTTCAAGGCTCAGGTTGAAGATGCGCTGTAGAGGGTCTCCCAGCTCAGACGCACAGGCTTTCAGCAGTCTGGGGGATACTCCATCCGGACCAGCTGCCTTGCTGGTTTGCAGCCTTCTCAGCTCTCCACACACCTGGGCTGCAGTTATTTTTAGTGGGGGGATGTCTTCCATGCTAGTGTCCAGAGGGGGAGGGGGAAGGACAGCTGCAGCACTCAGGGGTGAGGATGAGGCGGAGTGGTCAAACCTGTTGAAAAAGTTGTTCAACTGGTTGACTCGCCCCACATCTATATTCACAGGAAACCGAGCAGGATAGAGTCAGGAGTCACAAAAGTTTGCCGAGCGTGTAGCATAGGTTCACAAAACGATCCGACGAGTGTTGTCAGGAAGGCGGGGGTTTAAAAAAGAGGAATCAGCGTCCGCGGTTGTTAGTGCCAACAGAGCAGATTCAGGTGCCCCGCATCAGTAATCATGACACTAACTGGTAGCTAGATAGCTAGCTTAAAGAGTAAAAAGCCGTCTAAATTGCTAGCAAGAAGGCCTAAATTCAACCTTATAACTAGCAAAAAAAGCAAAATGTTCGCAAGATAGCATGCTAAATAGCTAAAAAGGTAGAAAAAATAGTTAGCTACAAAGCTAAAAGGATAGATAGATAGCTTGCTAAACATGCATAATTTTGGTTCATTTTCTTTTTAAACCAATGAATTTGAAAAATGAATGTATAAATATGTCTAAAACACGGATAGATTCTCATTCTATTCACTTAATTACCGTATTTTCCGCACTATAAGGCGCACCGTGTTATAAGGCGCACCTTCAATGAATGATATATTTTCAAACTTTTTCCATACATAAGGCGCACCGCATTATAAGGCGCTATAAGTGCATGCTGGTTTAAGATCAGGTAATTGTGCAATTTTGTAATTGTAATCCTGTGCAGTCCTTGGAGACATTTTTGTGATTAAGGGCTATATAAATAAATTTGACTTGACTTGGCCACAGTAGAGGCTGTAGTTACGTTATGCAACCATTAGATGGTGCCGCGCTAAAGGGAATGTCAACAAAACAGTCAGATAGGTCAGTCAAACTTTATTAATAGATAACAAACACGCTTTCAACAACTCCATTCACTCCCAAAATGAATAAACAGCAGTTTTATTATTTTCTCTGAGGTAAAGCATTTTAGTGACATGTCTTTAACATCTTTGAACAACAGCAAGGCATAACATTTAACTTTTCCTCCATTTAGTCAACACGCAAAAAACCGTCTGATACTGTTATGGTAAATTAAACGTTAGTGCAATCGCAATATAATGACACTCGTAATGTGCAAAAACAATAACAAGTGCAAAACAATAACAAAAAAGCAATAAAATAATAACTGTAAAATGTAAAATGTAAACAGCTCATCCTCATGCTTCCTCCACTTCCGCACCATCGATTCATTAATGTTAAACTCTCTTGCTGCTGCTCTATTTCCGTGTTCTACTGCGTGACTGATCGCCTTGAGTTTAAACTCTGCGTTATAAGCGTGTCTCTTAATAGGAGCCATTTCAGGGTCTTTATACAAACACACAAATAAAAGAGAATAGTTGTTTAATATTTCCCAGTATGCACAGCGCACTTCTTCTACGCGAAAAATGGAGTCGGTGGCTGCTTCTCTTAGTTGCGAGACCTTGCAATTCAATATTGATCCATATATAAGGTGCACCGGATTATAAGGCGCATAGTCAGCTTTTTAAAAAAAAAATCTGATTTTATGTGCGCCTTATAGTGCGGAAAATACGGTAATTGCTTTACTATAATGATTAATACTTGAATAGATTTTTTTTGTCCATCAAGCCCATGAACTGGAATTTATTTATTTGAATTTCTGAAATAAAACTTATCGTGTTGTGTTACAGTATTACTATATTGTTACTATGTTATCACCAGGTTAATTTTTAAAATTAGGGTTAAATAGACTCAGTAAACCAATAGCAAAATAATTTTACTAGAAAATCACTATGATCCAGCACCAGTGAGCTTTTTTCTGGAACAGTCCCACGGGCACCTTAACTGTTTTAAGGGAAGACCCTGGTGCTCAAATGGAAACCCCTGTTTTAAAGATTGAAGCATAATTGGGCACAAATTGTGGTGATTGGACACCTGTTCCCAGTTCACACCACGGTTGGGGCTCTCTGGTGGTAGAAGGAAGTATGAGACACTAAACTAGGGTTCTCAAACTCAATTGAGTTTGGACCCTCTGGAGTTAGGGCCTGCTTGAGGTTGGGTCAAATGGGATTATCCACAAAACAAAAAAACACCTTTTGCATAAAAACATGTTACTGTCCTTGAATATTATTTTAAAAATGTGTTACACATAGTGAGGTCTTAAAAAAATGTAAAATTAAGAATGAAAAATAGTATCCAACCGGTAATAAATGAATCATTATTTTGTGTAGGCTGCACTTACCGTAAGGTGACAGTGTGTATTATTTTAGCACTAGCTGTCGCTGTATTGTGCCATGAAACCGAAAACAAGTGCTTAAAAGCACAAAGCAGAATACAAATTACGGAAAGTCAAAGTGACCAAAATGCAACATTAATCTTCTCTGCCGTTAGGCAAAAAGAAAAATGAAAGGACAGCACCATGAAAAAAAGCTGGCAAAAACTGCAATTAATGCTCAGTGTCTACCTGGTGCCAACTGTTCCCACATGCCAGTTTAGACGACAACCACTGCGGCAACACAAAACTAGGACTTTATTACCACTGTGGGGTAATCTGGCACTACTCTGCACAGTCTGTTTGCCCTGGCACTGCCATTTGCAATTGCAGGGCTCTCATTTTATGTGATGTAACCGTTGATCTGTTGATGTTTTGCAACCAAAGGTCTCAACGCCAATTAGTAATTAGATATAGCAACGCATTTCTTCCAAACTGAGTTAGTATCTATAGTAAAAGTATTTGAGTCAGTTGAATAGAGAAGAAAAGACGGGTAGTTAGTTGTTTAAGGTGAGTGTAATAAATTAAATCTAATTCTCACAACCTGAGACATCTGGTCAAGTAGACATAGTTTACTGTACTTCAAGTAATTTGTTTACAACAAAAGTCAAATATAAAACAATATGAAATGAGTTTTACTCAATAGAATAAGTCACTATATTGATTTAGACATTTGCTCAAGTAGACATATGTAACTGTACTTCAAGTATTTTCACACAAAAAAAGTTAACAGTTCAACAATATCAAGTGTGTTAAACACTGCATTGTAAAATAAATCAATATCAATCCCTTTCTCTACATCTCTCATTCCCTCCCTGTCTCCCTCTGTCTCTAACTCTCTCTCTCTCTCTCTCTCTCTCTCTCTCTCTCTTTCTCTTCCTCTTTCTCTTTCTCTTTCTCTTTCTCTCTCTCTGTCTATGATAGCTGACAAAACTTCTCTCTGTGAGAAGAGGGAATGAGTTTTGGAACATTTAGCTTTTAAAGACGTAGGAACCACTAAGAAAGAAACCTACACTAGTTTCCCCAAATGAGACGTTAAGCATTGTAAATTTAATAGCGCTCTTACTCGAGATATTACGGTAGGAGGTTCTCCATTAAACGACATAATACAATGTATATACATTAAAGCAACAAAAACAATCATTAGAGCCGTTTGAATGCCGAAAGAGCCAGCTACTTATCATGAGCTGAGCTGAATGAGCAGCTTCTCCAAAAAATTCGGAAACTTGCCTGGCAACATTGATGTATTTACTTAAGTACGAATGGTCACTTAACTATGTTGTTTAATCATGATAATTAAAGTAAACCACACTTGTCTCTATGTTTCAATGTTTTAGTGATAAAAAAATAATACAAGAATAATATTTTTTTTAAAAACTCATACAACTTTTCTTAGCCCTCAAATTTCATTTTAATTGTGTATAAACACAATAAAACCATTCATTCAACTGCAATTATGTGTTGTGTGCAGTGTTGGGATTAACGTAATTTTAAACAATGCCTTTGGGTAACAACACTTTTTTTTTTTCAATAACGGGATAATCTAACTCATTATTTTTTCCGCTGTTACAACGGCGTTATTGTTACTGATGGTCAAAAGCGGTGCATTACTTTGTATAAAGCGTTTTTTGCTCTCCACCGAGTTATTTACAGTGCATCCGGAAAGTATTCACAGCGCTTCACTTTTTCCACATTTTGTTATGTTACAGCCTCATTCCAAATTGTATTAATTTGATCTCTCATCTCAAAATTCTACACAAAATACTCCATTATGACAATGTGAAAAAGTTTTTTTTTTTAACTTTTTTTGAATTTATTAAAAATAGAAAACTAAGAAATGACATAAGTATTCACAGCCTTTGCCATGAAGCTCAAAATTGAGTTTAGGTGCATCTTTTTTCCACTGATCATCCTTGAGATCTTTCTACAGCTTAATTGGAGTCCACATGCAGTAAATTCAGTTGATTTGGAAAGGCACACACCTGTCTATATAAGGTCCCACAGTTGAGTGTGCAAGTCAGAGCACAAACACCAAGCATGAAGTCAAAATAACTGTCTGTAGATCTGCGAGACAGGATTGTCTTGAGGCACAAATCTGGGGAAGGATACAGAAGAATTGCTGCTGCTTTGAAGGTCCCAATGAGCACATTGGCCTCCATTATTCATAAATGGAAGACATTTGGAACCACCAGGACTCTTCCTAGAGCTGGCCGGCCTTCTAAACCGAGCGATCGGGGAAGAAGGGCCTTAGTCAGGGGGGTGACCAAGAACCCGATGGTCACTCTGTCAGAGCTCCAGCGTTCCTCTGTGGAGAAAGGAGAGCCTTCCAGAAGGACAACCATCTCTGCAGCA
Organism: Urocampus carinirostris; assembly: GCF_059441175.1. Classification (NCBI taxonomy): domain Eukaryota; kingdom Metazoa; phylum Chordata; class Actinopteri; order Syngnathiformes; family Syngnathidae; genus Urocampus; species Urocampus carinirostris. The sequence goes on from NC_142365.1 coordinate 34,431,303, forward strand.
ATCCTTCAATCAGGCCTGTATGGTAGAGTGGCCAGACGAAAGCCACTCCTTAGTAAAAGGAACATGGAAGCCGGTCTGGAATTTGCCAAAAAGCACCTCAATGACTCTCAGACCATGAGAAACAAAATTCTCTGGTCTGATGAGACAAAGATTGAACTCTTTGGTGTGAATGTCAGGCGCCATGTTTGGAGAAAACCAGGCACCGCTCATCACCAGGCCAATACCATCCCTACAGTGAAGCATGGTGGTGGCAGCATCATGCTGTGGGGATGTTTTTCAGCAGCAGGAACTGGCAAACTAGTCAGGATAGAAGGAAAAATGAATGCAGCAATATATAGAGATATCCTGGATGAAAACCTGCTCCAGAGCGCTCTTGACCTCAGGCTGGGGTGAAGGTTCATTTTTCAGCAGGACAACGACCCAAAGCACACAGCCAAGATCTCAAAAGATTGGCTTCAGAACCACTCCGTGAATGTCCTGGAGTGGCCCAGCCAGAGTCCAGACTTGAATCCAATCGAACATCTCTGGAGAGATCTTAAAATGGCTGTGCACAAACGTCTCCCATCCAACCTGATTGAGCTTGAGACTTATTGCAAAGAAGAATGGGCAAAACTGCCTAAAGATAGGTGTGCTAAACTTGTGGGATCATATTCAAAAAGACTTGAGGCTGTATTTGCTGCCAAAGGTGGATCAACAAAGTATTAAGCAAAGGCTGTGAATACTTAAGTAAATGTGATTTCTTAGTTTTCTGTTTTTAATAAATTCAAAAAAAGTAAAAAAAAAAACCTTTTTCACATTGTCATAATGGAGTATGTTGTGTAGAATTTTGAGATAAGAGATTAAATTAATACAATTTGGAATGAGGCTGGAAAAAGTGAAGCGCTGTGAATACTTTGCGGATGCACTGCACGTCGCGTCTCTTCGGACCATGTCACCATTCAAAACAGCGACTACCATATAGTTAGATAGCGTTTACAAATAAAGTACCGTATTTTCCGCACTATAGGACGCACCGGGTTATAGGGCGCACCGGGTTATAGGGCGCACCCCCAAAAAATAGTTTTTGGTCCTATATCTTCCATAGATAAGGCGCACCGGATTATAAGGCGCTACAATGGGAACGTCGACAAAACAGTCAGATGATTCAGTCCAAATGATTACCCCCTTAACATTCCCAAAGCTTGCAAAGAAGCAAATACGTGTCGTAGACATGTGCGGATGCGGTGTCCGTAGGATGTCACTCAAATGCATCATTTCAAATATCATTCGGAAGGTTAAAGTCTTGGGATTCAAGAAATGCCAAACATTTCTAAGTTTCTATTTTCTTTTTCGCTCGCAACTTTACTGTGCATATGACAATAAACACTTGGAATTGAGTTTAATTCACTCAACTCATCACAGCAACATCAAAATCGTTCTAAAACAAGATACCGGGAAAATATAAAGCCGCATAGCTCACCTAAGTTCTCACGTTCAATAATGATACGCAATCATGGTCTTCTTACAACCGTGAGTGAAGTAAATCCAGGAGAGTAAATTATTTACAAATACAGACTAATGAAATATGTTTCTTTATGGTGTACTTTAGCAAGCTTGCTAAGCTTGCTACGCCATTGCTAAACTCGGCCAATTGCAGGGTTTGTTTTGGCCATCTAGCCAATCCGAGGCTCCGAATAACTTCAGCCAATAGCGATCGATTTAACGGATGATTGACACATCTTTTCCGGCCAATTGCAGGGTTTGTTTTGGCCCTCTAGCCAATCCGAGGCTCTGAATAACTTCAGCCAATAGCGATCGATTCAACGGATGATTGATACATCTTTTTCGGCCAATTGCAGGGTTTGTTTTGGCGCTCTAGCCAATCCGAGGCTCCGAATAACTTCAGCCAATAGTGATCGATTCAAATGATGATTGACACATTGGTTAGCCAATGAAACGTCGGTAAATAAATCCCAGCATACACCGCGGACTACTTGGCGTTCGGGGGAAAATCTAGTCGGCGGCGGCAAGTTAGTTGCAAGACTTTGCGAATTAATTTTGTTCCATAAATAAGGCGCACTGTATTATAAGGCGCATGGTCAGCTTTTGAAAAAAATTAAGACTTTTAGGTGCGCCTTATAGTGCGGAAAATACGGTATTTACTATTGCGGTGAAAAAAAGGCTAATGAGACAGCACTCTGACCTGTGTCGTTCGCGAACAAAACGTGTCTTGTAAGTGAACGAAGGGAGCCGGCTCGCCACCAATCAACTGCTGGTTCCCTACGAGACGCCATTTTTCTCTTATGATACTACTACTACGACTACGACTACGATTACTACGATTACTATTACTACTACTACTACTACTACTATTACTATTACTACTACTACTTCTACTAAAAATAATAATAATAAAAATAATAAGGGCAGCACGGCAGCTCAACGGTTAGCGCATGTGCAGCACAGTTCTGAGGTCATGAGATCGAACCTTCCTGTGTGGAGTTTGCATGTTCTCTCCGTGCCTGCATGGGTTTCCTCCCACATTCCAAAAACATTCATGTCAGGGTCATTGGTCAGTCCAAATTGTCTCTAGGTGTGAATGAGCAGAGAATTGTCTGTCTCTGTGCCCTGCGACTGGCTGGAGACAGGTTCAGGGTGTCCCCTGCCCAAAAATAGCTGGGATGGGATCCAGCACCCCGGGACCCTACTGAGGATAAGCGGTGCAGATGATGGATGGATGGATAAAAATAATAATGATAGTAATAATAATACCGGTTCAAGTGAACCCTGGTGCGGCTGGCTGTTGCTACGCTACGGATGCTTTGATAGCTCGAGTGCTTCTTTTTTGCCTCCTTGAACTGTGTTTTTGCCGGTTGAGGCGTTTGAGTTTTTATCTTTCAATCCATCCGCTCGTGTGTTTTGTCTCTGTGTCCCCACTTCCCAAGGCTAGTTTACCTGCTGGTAGGTGGCATGTGGCTTCAGTCATAATGATGTACGACATAGCGGTGGAGCCGTTCTGGTATTCGGCTTCCGGGCTCCTCCAGATCCGCTGGCATCTGTTGGGCTGCTACCGATACTTCATGACCACCCTGACATCACTTTTTTCCCTCCGCCGAAAATACATCCATCGTAGATCCTGCAGGATCCTCAATCACCATCACTCTAGTCCACTACTTGCTCTCTGTGCAGAAACGCCACTTGGGTTGCAGAAAGCAGCGTATTACCTAGCCTCGCTAGGTCAGCTAATCCCAACGCTCCACATAAAATCGTCAACTCCACTCTTTGTTCAGTGTACTCTAAATCCGCTCTCAAAAACCAGAGCCGTCCTCTTCAACATTTCTTCACTGACCGTAAGCTTGACTTTCTCTGTCCAACTGAATTGTGGCAACAGCCAAATGACTTTACATCTGAATAAATCCACACCATCTGAATTTCCATACATCTGCCGTCCCTGTGGAGACTCTCGCAGCGGCAGTCTCACAATAATTCACAGAGATTTAAAATGTTATCCTGGTGCCAGGATCTTCATTTTGCCCCTACGGATGTACTGTATTCAAGCTTCCTGGATCCTCCCCCACTTTCATCCCCACCATTTATCGACCCCCCAATCACCATACTGACTTTTTTAACTGACCTCATTTCATTCAGAAATCTTAAGGACATCAATGTTAACACTTTCTATTACAAAACACTGTTACAATCCCAGATTTTTCCACCAACCAAACCAACTCACAGTACTTTATAATAACGTTTAAACTGATATCCTCAAAACACTGGCCTCACGGAAATCCTGTTCTGTTTCCTTTTCACCATCTGCCCCCTGCTTTTTAGTCATTGAAAACTAAAGTACGCCAACCAGAACTCCTATACAAAACAACTGGACGCACAATAAACAAAAACTTGTACTATACATTCATTACTATGAAGACTCCATTGCACACAGTCAATCCCCTATTTTTCTGAACTCATCTCATTCCAAAAAAGCCACACCAGGTCACTTATAACTTTTGTTAACAAGATCCTCCAGTATTTCAGGAACGTGATCGAGAAGGGACGCAGGGACTCTTTTCACTTGTTTAACCCACACCCCACTCCAATGGTTCCATTCATACCTCACAGAGGCCGCACTCAATTGACACAATTTACGTCATTCTCCTCTGATCCCTCTCCAGTCACCACAGGTGTGCCCCAGGGCTCTGACCAGGGGCCCTTCCTCCTCTTTAAAAACTACCCCCTCCCCCATATCCTCCGTAAATACAAAATTTCCTTCCACTGCTTCTTGGATAAAACCCAACTCTATCTTTCCAGCAAACCCAACTCCACCCTATCTCACCTCCTACTTATCAGTTTTATATTAACACACTGAAAAACACGGGAAATAGAATTAAAATCCGTCATTTAACTCGGAGGAGAGACGAATTTAACCTGTGACCAGGTCCCAAGACTAGCGCTCTACCTCCTGAGCTACCGTTACTGTTTTAAACATCTTTCTGACATTGTATGACAGATTAAATCTGGGGTGATCTTTTGGACCAGATTTTGTAAAAAAAAATGTATAGCCCTAACCAAAAGGAGACTCAAAGGGCTGTACAGTCCACAGACTATAATTACAACATCCCCTGATCTAAAACCTATATGAACACGAGAAAAAACTCAAAACCTCAGCATGAGGAAAATGTGCAAACCTTGTGAAGAGACTGCACATGAGGTATTCCCTATTGCGATGACCAGGCTACGATGGATGTTGCAAGTGAAGAAAAGAATGTTTTGGTCGGGGTGTAACTAGCCCGTATTTTTGTAGAATTACTCTAGTTGTATTTTTGTAGTATTTCTGCTGTCAGATTTTTATAGCATTTCTATGGTATTTTTGTAGTATTACTGTACTTTTATTTTGTAGTATTTCCATATGATATTTTTTGTAGTATATCAGAAGTATTTTTGTAGTATTACTGTAGTTGCACTTATGTAGTATTTATATCGTAACAATTCTGAAGCAGTTTTTTGTTGTATTTCTGTCATAAAAATAGAATAGAATAGAATAGAACACCTTTATTGTCATTACACAAATGTAGCAGTAGTTTTGTTCTACAGTATTACTGAAGTGGTATTTTTTTTAGTATTTCTGTAGTAGTAATTTACATTACAAAGCATTTACAAAGTGTTTAGATATTATAATCTTTGTAGAATTTCTTTAGTATTTTTAACCATTACTGTAGTATTTTATATACAGTATTATTGTAGTACTATTTCTGTAGTTTTTCTGTTGTATTTTTTCATATAAGAATGAAGACAAAATAATATATTAGGTCACTGTTTTGAAGCTATAAATTTGACATCTAGTTTTGTAGTAATTTTGAAGTAAATTTGTAGTATTTTAGTAGTATTTTTGCCAACTGACTCTTTATGCATCTATCAACACCACACACACAACATTCCATTTAAACAACCCTGCCTTGCCACATTTACAGAACAATGGTGACAAGATGGGCCGTTGAGTTGTTAGTTTTAAATATCACAGCCTTTTGGCTGTCGCTGGCTATCATGGAGGAGTAAGAACATTCTTGGGACTTGTGGTGTTAACCTTTATATGTCCATTTGTTTAATTGTTTGCTTGCAGCTTCTACACATGAAGAGCAACAAGTACCTGACCGTCAATAAGCGTTTGCCGGCGCTTTTGGAGAAGAACGCAATGCGCGTCACGCTGGACAGCACCGGCAATGAAGGTTCTTGGCTCTTCATACAACCCTTTTGGAAGTTGCGTGCTAATGGAGACAACGTAAGCCCTGCCTGTCAAAACATCAAGCTGTCGTTTTGAACAGCATACTATGAAATTATGCTTCGGAGTACCATCAATTCCAGACTACAAGATGCTATATTTTTGCTATATTTTAATACAGTCGTACCTATACTTAACAAATTGAATTTATTCTGGGAGTAGCTTCAGAGGCTGAAAGCTTCGGAAGTATAGACGCATTTTGAATGCAAATGCGCTAAACCGTTCCAAGTCCCGCAAAAATATATTTTTTGAATAAATCATAAAGGAGCATCAGAACATGAAACAAAAACATGTTAAGATCAGATTACAGCACAAAAAACATAGAACGAGAGGCACATCATGTAGAAAACAAAAAATAAAGAGAACTAGACAATTCCTTCAAAAATCTTGAGAATTGGGACAGGGCTCTGGCATGTAGTCGTTAGCATAGACCATTAGCATATAGTCTTTAGCATTCCTCGTGAGCATGTAGCCGTTAGCATGTACTCACTAGCATGACTCGTTATCATCTATTCGTTAGCATTTAGCTGTTAGCATGAATTGATAACATGTTGTTATTAGCACGTAGCTGTTAGAATAATTTGTTAGCACGTTGTCATTAGTATGTAGCCGTCAGCATGACTAGTTACATCTACGTGTGAGCATGTAGCTGTCAATATGACATATTAGCATGCAGCCGTTAGCATGACTCGTTAACATGTAGCCGTTAGCATGACTTTTTAACATGTAGCCATTAGCATGACCTATTAACAAGTAGCCTTTAGCATATAGCTGTTAGCATCAACTGGTTAGCATCTATTGTTAGCATCCATTGGTTAGCATGTACCTGTTAGCATCCATTTGTTAGCACCCTCTTGTTAGCATGGGTTTTACTTTTTGTTACATTTCATGTGGGTCAGTGACTCTTGCACAATGCATTGGTTCCAGACACAAAGCACTGAGGTGGAAAATTTCTGACCTCCTTTGGGAAATTTGTCCGTTTTTTTGCCACGTTTTCCTATAATACGTAACCGGGGAAAAACGTGAGGTTTAATAGTACTTTATTGAATATTTACAATATGCTCACCATATTTTTCACCCACAAATTTATACATCCAAATTAAACAGTATCTTCCTTTATCATCTGCATCAATGTCAGGTCGCTGAAGTTTCCTTTAATCCTCGGGGAATGATAACAAGCCAATGCAATTTGGACCGGTACCGTGGCAATCAACACTGACAACACCAAACATCTGTGTTACAATCTGGCTCTATTCTCAGTTTGGTAGCCCTGGCTCTCTAAAAAATCAGGGCTCACATTTAACGCAATGCAGCTCTCATTCTTCGGCGCAAAAGTAAATTGTCCTTGTAAATGCCATCTTGAATGGTTGAGACACATAACGTAAACAATGCTGAATACAGCATTAGCTGTGTGGTGGTGCTGCGCTTTTGGGTTCACCCTGCAGAGATGATAAAACTCAATGCAAAACGAATATCTGAATAGCGCTACTGTTAGGTCTATTACCTTACACCTCTGGACAAAACATACAAAGAGAGACAAGTGACACCAATATTTTCCCATGAGGAGATGCTTCACAGTCAAAGCCTGATTTATATATCTCCAGAATTGCAACAGCTCCCAGTTTTCATTTTACCTCTGAAAAGTGATGGGTCCCGGGGACTCGCATGCTCAAAAATCTATGGGTCCCAACAGAGATCTATGGGTCCCCAAAATTTAGTGTGCTCCATGCCCTTACACACTGTCGTATTTTCCCTTACAAATTACAAAAAAACCCTTTTTTTTCCAAACATGTTTATTTATGTAGCTTAACATGTTATATTGTACATGTGTTTCTTTATATCATATATATTGTTAATGAACATTTTGTTGTGAGACACTGAGTTGCTTGACATGAATGAGGTTTTTTATAAAAAAAGGTTAAAAAATGAAGTCGCTTGGACGTTCACTGTAGAAGGAAAAAGTACATGCAAATATAATTAAGTAGAATAATACATTTTACTTATTCAAATTCTTAATTCATTTTCTGCATCAAATTATTGTTGGTAATATACTGATTAAAGGGATCATCAAGGGAAGCACATTGTAAAGCACTTTGAGAGGTCTTCATTGACTTGAAAAGTGCTATATAAATGCAGAGCATTTACATCACCACAAACCTGTCTTTTTTAATTTTCTCCTTTTATACTTCCCTTTTTTCTTAACTTTTATATACAACATAATAATTCATAATATAATGCATCAAAGCAAGTAAACCGTTTGAGAGCCGGCTCTCTTTAATGTGTCGAGCCGAAAAAGCCGGTTCTCTAAAAAGAAACGGACTTTCACTACACAACTCGAACTGGAGATCGGCGTGCAGACGAAAACTCCAACCGCGATCGGATCTGCCTCACGAAAAGTTTGGAGTGTGGTAAATTTTTGTTAAAAAATGATAATGACAACTTCGTGTCAAAAAAGTTGCGTCCTGGGGACGCACGTTGATTTGACACGATGCGTCCCCAGCAAAAATAATGCGTCTAGGACGCAGGGACGCGGGCAAACGAGAACACTGAGCTCCTCTATTTTATTACAAACAACTGAGTCGCAGGGTCGATGGGGGAGTTTAACATAGCTAGAAGATACCGTCATGAAAAAATAAACATGATAAAAAGGGCGGAGAAAAATAAACATGACAATGCAGCTGCTTCTCTTCTCAGGCAAATGGCTGAGTCGTTCACAAGGTGAGAAAACTCTTTGAAGCAAGGGAAACATTTTACTCAACTTTAGGAACCCTATACAATTAAGACAGGGGTCAGCAACCTTTTTGGCGTGGATTGCCACTTTCAAATTTCCTTGTAAATCAGTGTGCCACACCAAGATTAATGACTCGCACAACATTTTTTTTAATATCCAAGAGAGCTGTCATTTTACACCAGTCCAAATATAAAACATGGATAGACATTTTAATCGTATAACTCAGTGTTTTTCGACCCTTTTTGAACCAAGGTACACTCTTATTTATAAAAAAGTTCCGAGGCACACCATCCGTCGAAAATGTTTGAAAATGAAGTCATGTCAAATATTTCACTGTACTACCTCATGAGCAAATAATTAGTATATAAAAAGAAGACAATAATACTTAAAATAAGAAAGAATGATGTGCTTTGTTTTTATTTTTTACAGTGAAATTTTAAACCGCTTTGTTAAACAAATTAAGTTATTAAATGTACTGTGCTACCTCAAGAGCTGATAATTATTACATAAAAAGTATATAAAAATCTACTGCCACCTACTGATATGGATGACTATTACAGTTCCTCGTCTGTAGATTGCAAAAATACTGAATAATGGCCTGATTTTTTGGAAAGATAAAATTGGGCAATTTCCAGCGGCACACTAGACAAGGTTTCACTGCACACTAGTGTGCCCCGGCACGCTGGTTGAAAAACACTGGTATAAGTGACCAATTTATCTTCCACTATTCATTTTCATCAATTAACTAAAAAATGAATGTGGATAACAAGTTGAAAGGCATGTAGCCATCCATTACTTCAACTTTTTGCCACAAAAATTAACCAGAATCAACCATTTTTCATCAACAGTGAACTACAATCAAAAAACAAGTGTGGACAGCTACCATACCATTCATCAATGATATCTTATTGAAGAAAATGTGAAAACTTGAAATAACAGCAGCAAAGCAGAAGGCGGGCGCACGCGCACACACAAGCTGTTTGCCGTACCTGGACACAGCGCGTTTTAATGTCTCCACCTTGAATTCATGTTCATGTTTCGTCTCGTAATGACGTTTAACACTTGATGCGCGAGGTATAACGCTCTTGGGGCATAATGCACAAAACAGCACAGTCATTTTTTGCACAAAGCCCCAGTCATCCGTCCACGTTCACTGGAAAGAACGCGATGTTTTTGCTCGAGTAGCCGTCATGATTCGTTCATTTATCGTGCGCGTGTGTTTCATTGGCTGGGTTAAAACACGGATCTCTCCTCTGCGAGGCGCCGCTGAAACACGCACTGAAAAGCCCAACGTAAAGCCTCTATATCAGACTTCACAGAACTGAAAATGTCTAAATTTCAGTTAAAAATGCGCATTTTTAAAGTATAATCATTATTATATTGCGGTGCGCTCGCGTGCCACTGGTTAACCCCTCGCTGCTGGCACGCGTGTCATAGGTTCCCGACCCCTGAATTATGACAATTCTTATCCTAATTATAACATTTTAGTGAATTGATTATAAATGTATTCACAATTATACCATCAGCTACAATAATAAATTTGTGGTCAGTTTGTTTTCATTCAAATGCATATTCTCTAGATGGGATGGAAACAATGAAAAATTCGTATTCATTTTAATACTATTCAGACATAACACGTTAAATTAGGAATCTACTTTTAACAACAAAAGAGAAGGAGAGTAGAAAGATGCTGGATGCTGGAAAGGAGCAACTAGGGTACATTAGGTACATAAGAAGGTTGACAACTAAGAGAATATTGAAACAGAGACATCCCAGTGGCAAAGATCTCCATGGTATTGAGAGAATACTCCAGCCATGGTAGGTCCCTTCCAGGAACCCCTCCCAGGAAGAGCGGTTGCTGGAGGCAACAGAGCGCAGGGCAGCCTTGACGGCCTGGTCGGCCCTCTCCTAGAGGAGACTAAAGGAGAGACTGGCTGTGGCCCCAATTCCACTACAAAAGTCCTGTCACACGCTGGAGGTGAAATTGATAACCACAGACAGACACAATGTCTGAAGGGTCCCCGTGGAGGCGGACAACATGGACAATGAGGAGATCTGCAGTTTCTGGAGCAAAAGGGAGCTTGGGTAGCGGACCAGAGAGGACTGACTGCCTTGGAAAACATGTCAACCATTGTCAATATGGTGTCATAACCTCTAAATACAAGGAAGTCAGTGACGAAATCCAGGGCTATGTGGGACCATGGCCGACTAGGAACAGTTAGGGGCTGCATAAAGCCTGCTGAAAGGGCAGTGGGAGACCTTATTCTGAGCACAGGTAGTACAGGCTGCCAGAAACAGCTAATTTTTGAGGCCCTTCTCCTGGGTCTGGTTAGGCCAGCTGTCCTGCATTGCAACAGAGTCAATATCCCAGGTGATGACATTTACAGCATGGGCGCCGGGCAGAATGTTTCCTGGACTCTCCTAAACATCAGCACTATCCTGAGAAAACTGATAATAAAATAATAAATAATTTACTTGTATTGTCATTCTGTGTAACAATGTACACAGAACGAAATGTCGATTGCACCTGACCCGTTGTAGCGAGCCGATGCAGCCGCAGCCAACAGAGGGCGCCGCCGACCACTTTTTAAGTCTTAGGAATGACTCGGCCGGGGCGCGAACCACCGACCTCCCAGTCTCAAAGCGGGCGCCTTACCATCTAGGCTACTGAGCTGGTATATGAGAGAGGGCATAAGCCCTGATGTTCCTGTAGCCCGGGCGGTTGTTAAGGGTGATGTTGAACTAGCTGAAAAACAGCCCAGGGGCCTTCCTAGAGTTTAGCTTTTTCGCAGTACTCATGTATGCCAGGTGTGATCTGAACACCCGTGGAACAACTGCCTCATTCCCCTTCAGCCGGTAACTTCCCTTCTGCAGGGCCTCATGGACTGTCAGGAGGTCCTTGTCCCCGGCGTCATAATTCTTCTCTGCAGCGTTCTGTTGTTGGGAGAATAGGCACTGACCTTGCAGGGTCAGCACGCATGCGTCCATTCTCGATCACGTTCCCGAAATACGTCACTGCGTTTGAATGGGACATGTTATCATTACTCTACCTTGACATAGAGCTGGTTCTACAGCAGCCTCTCTAAAACTTTGCGGGGTGGTGCTCTTCCAAGGATTTGGAGAAGACGGGAAGCAGTGGGTCAACATTAGGCAGACGCAACAATCAAATAAATCATACAAGTTTAAAACACGAGACAAAACAGGGATAAGCTTCTACGAACCACAATGGTCAAAGCTACAGCACTGTTTGCTTGCAGCTTCTGAAGGCTTCCGCTTTGATTGAAGACGGCTGCAGCTGGACTGATAGAGATTCTCCGCACTTGTGCTGGTCAAGGTCAAATCAGGAGGAACGGGAATCTTGGCAGGGGTGTGGCATAACAGATACCTCTTTACTCAAACAATTTTATAGTCAGAGAAATTAATACTTGACCAAGAAAAAGCAATATTGACACTCAAACACACCCAAACATGTCAAACACGTGGCAGAGTGAGATGGTAAGGCATATTGACTACTCAAGCCCGGTCGGGTAGCATCATTTTAAGAGAGAACGTCAGTTAGACAACATGTGTTGAGTTTTCATTGTGATTTAGTGCGTTTGACTGCTTTTTTTTGAAAATGAAGGATCCCCAAAAGTTTGTGATAAGGGAAGGAAAAGAGGAAAACCGTGAGAACAAATATTGAGTTGAGACAGGTATTCCTTCATTATGAGAGACTTGTTGAAAACAACAAATTACTGCAAGCTGATATCCAGCAAAAAGTATGTTCAATCAATATTCATCAGGACTGTGGGTGCTAATGATATTGACTAATGTAGAGCATTCAACGTCAGAATTCTGTTTTTGAATGTCAAAACTAAATTATAAAACAATGTCAGAAGATGTGTATCTAATACTATGTTCTAATTCAATTTGTGAATGTTGGGCGCTGGGGTGTTATCTCGCATTTGTGAAGCAAAGGTCACCTTGACAACTCATCCGAAGGGCCCGACCAGAGCGGTGGGAGTTCCCAGCGCCCCCGGGAGGTCGGAACCATGAGCGAACGCCTGATACACTGCAATTCAGTTCTTTTGAGCCTGTGGAAGTCTTAGCAAGTGATAAAACCGTGTGAAAGAAGCCAGGAACCCGGACAGGAGGTCAGGCTTACAAGAGGCCAAGCTTAACAAGCAAAGAAACCAAAAGAGTGCTGAAGTGGCCAGCAAGTGTGCCCGAGTGGTTTAGCTTAGCCAGTGTCCAAGCATGATCGAGCTAGTGGCTAAGCCTGTGGGACACAGCCAGCGACCTCAAGCAAAGCCTTCAGCAACTAGCAGCCAACCACGGCTTCAACACACTGCAACACCATTGGTCCTTGCCCAACGGGGTCCCCACTCTACTGAAGAGGACATCACGACGTGGCCCTCACCTTCAACAAACCGAAACCAAAGTCTATCCCATTGTGCATTATGGTGTGAATTTTTTGGGGGGGATTTCTATCAAATATAACGCCAATTTGCCTTATACCTACAGTAATGTTGTTCTTCTATCTATAAGGTGCCAGTTAATATCACAACTTAAATCTTTCTTTGTTTTATTTTCTTTATCTAGTTTTGTTTTCTATTCAAGTTTTTGCTGAATATGATTATTAAAAGAAAACTCCATAAGTCAGAGATTGTGTGTCTTCAGTATACAGAACTATCAAAAACGGTAGCCAACCCTTTCGATTACTATAAAGGTTTTTCATCCGTTTCCCTGATATAATGATCCAAAAACGTAAGTGGTGTGCTATAAAGGCAACACGAGTTTGAAATGAAAAAAAAAATCGTCTCTTTAATTTGCTTGGTCAATCGATTATTTGTTGAAGTTATTTATTGACCAAATTTCACTGCACTAACGTTTTTTTTTCAGGTAGGATTTCATTCCTGCATTCAAACCAAAATAATTTAAGCATCCAATACAAAACACCATCCATCCATCCATTGTCTTCCGCTTATCCGAGGTCGGGTCGCGGGGGCAGCAGCGTTAAAAGGGAATCCCAGACGTCCCTATCCCCAGCCACCTCCTCCAGCTCATCCGACGGGACCCCGAGGCGTTCCCAAGCCAGCCGAGAGACATAGTCTCTCCAACGTGTCCTGGGTCGCCCCTGGGGCCTCCTGCCGGTGGGACATGCCCGGAACACCCCCCGAGGGAGGCGTCCTGGAGGCATCCTTATTAGATGCCCGAGCCACCTCAACTGGCTCCTCTCAACGCGGAGGAGCAGTGGCTCTACACCGAGTCCCTCCCGGATGACTGAGCTACTCACCTTATCTCTAAGGGAGAACCCAGCCACCCTGCGGAGGAAACTCATTTCGGCCACTTGTATCCGGGATCGTGTTCTTTCGGTCATGACCCAAAGTTCATGACCATAGGTGAGGGTAGGTACGTAGATCGATAGCTTTGCCTTTCGGCTCAGCTCCCTCTTCACCACGACGGACCGGTACAGGGTTCGAATGACGGCAGACGCTGCACCGACCCGTCTGTCGATCTCCCATTCCATCCTACCCTCACTCGTGAACAAGACCCCAAGATACTTGAACTCCTCCACTTGGGGCAAGACCTCCTCCCCGACCCGGAGGGAGCAGACCACCCTTTTCCGACTCGGTACCATGGCCTTGGACTTGGAGGTGCTGATCCTCATCCCGGCCGCTTCACACCCGACTGCGAATCGCTCCAGCGAGAGCTGAAGATCACGGCCTGAGGAAGCCAACAGCACCACATCATCTGCAAAAAGCAGTGACGCAATGTTGAGGCCCCCAGGCGCCTAGAAATTCTGTCCATAAAAGTTATGAACAGAATCGGTGACAAAGGGCAGCCCTGGCGTAGCCCAACCCTCACCGGGAATGAATCCGACTTACTGCCGGCAATGCGGACCAGACTCTGGCACCGGGCATACAGGGACCGCACAGCCCGGATATGCGGTACCCCATACTCCCGAAGCACCCCCCTTAGGGCCTCCCCACGGTCGAATGCCTTCTCCAAGTCCACAAAACACATGTAGACCGGAAAGGCAAACTCCCATGCACCCTCAAAGACCCTGCAGAGTGTATAGAGCTGGTCCAGTGTTCCACGGCCAGGACGAATACCACACTGTTCCTCCTGAATCCGAGATTCAACTTCCTGGCGGACCCTCCTCTCCAGTACCCCTGAATAGACCTTACCAGGGAAGCTGAGAACTGTGATTCCCCTGTAGTTGGAACACACTCTCCGGTCCCCCTTCTTAAAGACGGGAACCACCACCCCAGTGTGCCAGTCCAGAGGCACTGTCCCCGATGTCCACGCGATGTTGCAGAGGCGTGTCAACCATGACATGCCCACGACATCCAGAGCCCTAATGAACTCTGGGCGGATCTCATCGACCCCCGGGGCCCTGCCACAGAGGAGTTTTTTTGACCACCTCGGTGACTTCAACCCCAGTGATACGAGAGCCCAACCCAGAGTCCGCAGGCTGTGCTTCCCCAGAGGAAGACGTGTCGGTGGGATTGAGGAGGTCTTCGAAGTACTCCGCCCACCGATTCACAACGTCCCGGGTCGAGGTCAGCAGCGCCCCATCGGCACTATACACAGTGTCGATGGCACACCACTTCCCCCCCTAAGACGCCGGATGGTGGACCAGAACTTCCTCGAAGCCGTTCGGAAGTCGGCTTCCATGGCCTCGCCAAACTACTCCCATGCCCGAGTTTTTGCCCCGGCAACCGCCGAAGCCGCATTCCGCTTGGCCAGCCGATACGTGCCAGAGTCCCACAGGCCAGGAAGGCCCTATAAGACTCCTTCTTCAGCTTGACGGCATCCCTCACCGCCGGTGACCACCAACGGGTCTGAGGGTTGCCGCCGCGACAGGCACCGACCACCTTACGGCCACAGCTCCGATCAGCCGCTTCGACAATGGAGGCGCGGAACATGGTCCACTCGGACTCAATGTCCCCCGCCTCCCTCGGGACATGGGCAAAGTTCTGCCGGAGGTGTGAATTGAAACTTCTTCTAGCAGGAGATTCTGCCAGCCGTTCCCAACAGACCTTCACAATACGCTTGGGTCTGCCGGGTCGGGCCGGCATCTTCCCCCACCATCGAAGCCAACTCACCACCAGGTGGTGATCAGTTGACAGCTCCGCCCTTCTCTTCACCCGAGTGTCCAGAACATGCGGCCGCAGGTCCGACGAAACGACGACAAAGTCGATCATCGAACTACGGCCTAGGGTGTCCTGGTGCCAAGTGCACATATGGACACCCTTATGTCTGAACATGGTGTTCATTATGGACAAACCATGACGGGCACTGAAGTCCAATAACGTAACACCACTCGGGTTCAGGTCAGGGGGGCCGTTCTTTTCAATCACGCTCCTCCAGGTCTCACTGTCATTGTCCACGTGAGCATTGAAGTCTCCCAGCAGTACGAGGGATTCCCCATGGGGCGCGCTCTCAAGCGCACCCTCTAAGCACTCCAAGAAGGGTGGGTACTCCGAACTGCTATTTAGTGCATAAGCACAAACAACAGTCAGGTCTTGTCCCCCCACCTGAAGGCGGAGGGAGGCTACCCTCTCGTCTACTGGGGTGAACCCCAACCTACAGGCGCCGAGCCGTGGAGCAACTAATATGCCCACACCGGCTCTGCGCCTCCCACCACGAGCAATTCCAGAGTGGAAGAGAGTCAAACCCCTCTCGAGAGGACTGGTACCAGAGCCCAAGCCGTGCGTGGAGGTGAGTCCGACTACCAGTATATCTAGTCGGAATTTCTCAACCTCACGCACCAAACATAATTTATATACCAATCTCTGATTAATACCTTGCGGAAGTAATATAATTTGTTGTTGGGGGTACTATAATTTTTTTGCTTAGGTGTAATTCTGACTTTTTTTAAGCATGACACTGATGAAAAAGACTGAAATTAATAGAAAACGTATAATACTTAAAGTGAATGACAATTCTAATTTATGTTTGGCTGCCTACAGGTGGTAGTAGGAGACAAGGTGATCTTAAACCCAGTCAATGCCGGGCAGCCGCTTCATGCATCGGATTACGAGCTGAGTGACCACCTGGGCTGTAAAGAGGTTTGAGCGGCCCTAATTTTACTGCATTTACAGAACAATGGTGACAAGATGGGCCGTTGATTTGTTAGTTTTAATAAACACAGCCTTTTGGCTGTCCGCTGAAGGGGTAAGAAAAACCCTGGAACTCGTTAAGGGCTCTTCTATGCCTTCACTCTGTGCGTGTTTGTGCATGACTCCCTGCAGGTTAACTCCGTCAACTGCAACACGAGCTGGAAGCTCAACTTGTTCATGATGTTTAGTGACCACAGAGATGAAGTGCTCAAAGGCGTAAGTAAAAGCTGTACTTTTTTCTGTCTGGTTTAGTGTTTTGAAACCCAAAACAAAGTTGAATGTTTTTTTTCTTTACAATACAGAGGCTCCTTTCTACTTCGCGCTTCAGTTAACGCTGGTTCAGTCCTTCGCGATTTCAAATTCAGAAAGATTTGTCTTTATTGTCACTGATATTGTATTGTGCTCTGCGTTCTGTCAGATTAGGGAGGGCACTCTGTGTTGGTTGGGTGTGGCTGTCTATGTGCACAACTTTGATAGGCTGGTGTGACTGTGTTTGCGACTGTGATAGGTTGGTGTATGCTGTCTGTCAAACAGCTGAAGTGGCTATGGGGGATCAAAACAAACCTGGAAGCACCGCGACCACCAGCTTATAGCAGTTCATTACATTGAAAATAAATTCATCGATGAAATCGGATTCTGAGGAAAGTCAGAAGAGTGCAATGAAATTGCGATCACCAGCGGGTGCTTTGTGAATTATTAGTGGGTTCCAGAAGCGACTCGCGCGGCGTCTGGAAGAAGGTAGAGCAGTGCTGCTGGTTTGGCCTACTACTAACAACTAGGCTAACAACTCTTCTAAGGGCCCGGTCACACAGCCGTTTGCGTCTGTATGGAGGCTGAATCACGGCCAGAAATTTCTGCCTGTGAAGCGGACGCTGTTGGACGCTTTGAGATCGCCATACAGACGAGATACAGCAGTGCTTTACACGCGGTCGGAAATTCATACGCGGTTGGCAGCGCGAAAAAGTTTTGCGCTGCTCAAAACCTTAGGGCCCGGTCACCCAGCCCTTCACGGGCGTATCGAGGCTGAATCACGGCCAGAAATTTCTGCCCGTGAAGCAGACGCTGTTGGACGCTTTGAGATCGCCATATAGACGAGATACAGCAGTGCTTTACACGCGGTCGGAAATTCACACGCGGTTGGCCGCGCGAAAAAGTTTTGCGCTGCTCAAAACTTTAGACCACGTGTTAACCGCGGGCGGCAAACGAGGTAATGACGCGGAAATGACGCGGAACGACGTGCTATGGCCGCGGCCAGGGCGTGGTTACACGTGAGTAGGACGCGAAATTTCAGCGGGTAATCATGGGTGGAGCACGGTCATAGCATGTTCTGCGCCTGTATTGCGGTGTTATTACGTGAAATTAGCGTGTTACGCGTGTGACGGTCAAATGCCTTTCTCCGCGTATATACAGCGCGATTTGCCGAGCACACGTCAGTTGAGCTCGAGACGTCAAGGGGTGAACATGGATCCCCGTCACCGTAGTGACCTCGTCTTAATCAATTTTTATTTCTTGACATTTATTTTCATTTCATAACAAGATAATAAAATAAAAATGAAAAACTATTACAGTAATAACATTGGCTTCTTCGGTGCCATAGCTTGAAATCTTGATCTTCACGGGACTGTGTCTTGAGCAGTTATGATTTCTACAGCCCGGTGTTATGCCGAGAAATGCATCCCTGCCGAGATTTGCATCCCCTCGCTACTACAAACACTTTTACCTCGTTTTATCTCACTTTTATATCACTTTTAGGGAATGTAATGGCGAACATATAACCAAATCCACTTCGTCTTGCATTTGTTGGGAATGTAATACAACTTAAACCATTCCGTCATTGTTTTTGTTGTGAACGTAATCGAACGGTAGTAGCGAGGGGATGCAAATCTCGGCAAGGATGCATTTCTCGGCATAACGCCGGCTCGGCAGCTTTTATACCCGTGGTCCACAAGAGAAAATGACGCGGAAATGATGAGGAAGCGGAACAATCGCCGGCGTCTGTTTTGCGGGCATACCACAGATGAACAGCGGGTTGGCCAATTTTGCGCATTTTCCATCGCGGGCAACCACGGGCAAAAAAACCCCGCAAAATTTTACCCGCGATACAGACGCAAACGGCTGTGTGACCGGGCCCTAAGCCGCCGCTGCGGATCGTGTATCTTGCCAACACCAGGTTCATTAGCCAGGAAACGGATGACCCGGATCAACATCTCGTGGGAAACCCCTACATTCGGGGTGGTTTTATTTTAACAACCCCGTAAATCTGTCTCCATTGGAGGACACCCTATACAAGCACGCAGCTAGCCAGCCCCTCTCTTAATTGCTCTCTTTCACTAGAATAAGCCCTCCAATTTCATTTTACTTTTGTATAAAGAAAAAAAACATTCGTACAACAGCAATTATGTGTCGTGTGTATTTTCTGTAGATCTGTAATTGTCATTTTGTTACAGTCGTATATTTTAAAACACTAATGGCATCATTTCGTGGTAAGTTTAACCCTTCAGGGGCATTTTGTGAAGGTGCGGATTTTGATTTTGTAAGGGTCGTTCTTGTACCAATTAACCGCAAAAACAGAGAGATTTCTCCATTTTAACCTTGGAGAATCACATTTTCCGCATAGCATTATCAATTAGCAAGAATGTAGCCCTATGTTGAATATAGTTTGAAGTGATCACTGTCCCCAAACACAATAGTGCATACTCTTAACAGTAATAGATTCCATTAGATTATGCGTGAGGTACATCTGATGTGGCCGATGCTTACTGGTTTATGGTTTATTAAATAGAAGGCAGTAACCGTGCTCGCTGAGAAAAAAAAAACTGGCCAAGAGTGGAGTTCAATGAGGCCTAATATAGGGCTGCTCCAAAGTTATACTTTGTGATATTTGGTATAAG
The DNA here is from genome assembly GCF_059441175.1 of Urocampus carinirostris. NCBI lineage: Eukaryota > Metazoa > Chordata > Actinopteri > Syngnathiformes > Syngnathidae > Urocampus > Urocampus carinirostris. The sequence continues at coordinate 34,450,788 of NC_142365.1, forward strand.
TGAAATGGTGTGTTTATTTCTGCTTTCTACCTGATTTAATTAACAGCTCTCTTGTGAATTATCTTGCACTTCTCATCTCTCATCTCATTAGCCACACCGCTTATCCTCAGTAGGGTCGCACTTCTGTACCCTAATTTAGCATGGGTCCCTTCATAGTAAAGGCAGTTTTTTTACAACTGATAAAGAGGTGTCAGTGCCCTCTCTGCCCTCGGACTTTTCAGAATTTGTAAACAAGGTCAAAATGTTCTATCACCAGCAGCAAGGCTGCTGTAGAGGGCTGTCTTCTCATCTGTTGTTCCATTGCTGCAATTTTACCTTTAATCGGGCTAAACATAGTTATTAACTGTCAGGTTCTGGACGATTGCCATTGCGCCCAGGTGGCACCGCCCCTTGACACCGGCTGACTCGCATTTTCTGATTACTCCTGTGGGTACTTAAAAGTGCTCTTTTGAACTGCGCTTGTTGAAAACTGATTTATGCATGCTTATACTTGTTGTGCTTGTTGGACTTTGTTGCACGCCGGTGTAACATTCTGAGAGATTCCTGCAAGTTCTGTTTAATTCTGGAAATGCCTAGTTTATAGTTTTGCCTGTGTTTGACCTGTTTTGTTTTTTGGTCTGGTCCGTTTGTGTTTTGGACAACTTTACTTTCTCAATTAAAGTGTGAGGACCTCTACGCTTCCTACTTCCTGCTTCCCGATCCGTTTCATGACAGTTAACAAGTCAAGTACCACAGCCAATCCATCTGTTTTTCCTACTATAATGTCATAGGATGGTCAACTGAATGGATTAGTTTCACCTTCACCATTGATCTGCAAATGAGGCAAACTCTGATTCGAACAACACATCTCAGTATTGACCTTTCACATGCTAATGTGAAGAAAATCATTGTTGGTGGGAGCATAATCAGCCCGTATTTTAGTTGTATTACTTTAGTTGTATTTTTGTAGTATTTCTCCAGTCTGAGTTTTATATATTTCCCTTGTCTTTTTATAGTATTGCTGTACTTTTATGTTTGTAGCATTTTGTAAGTATTTATTTATAGATTTGATTTATAGTATTTTTATAGGATATTTTTTGTATATCCGTGGTATTTTTGTTGTATTACAGGAGTCCTACTTTTGCAGTAATTCTGTTGTGATATTTCTGGAAAAGTATAATTGTATCATACTATTACTGTGGTAGTATCTTTGTAGTTTTTCCATTGCAATATTTTTCTTAACAGAATAAAGACAAAATAATATATTAAATCCCTGTTTTGAAGCAACAAATTTTATATTTAGTTTTGTGGTAATTTTATAATAAATTTGTAGGATCTATGTAGTATTTTTGCCAATTGACTGGATACGTTTACACCGTTGATTATGTGCATAAGCTTTTTTTGCATCTATCAACACCACACCCACCAAATTCCATTCGAAGCACCCCGCCTTGCTGCATTTACAGAAAAATGGTGACAAGTTTGGATTCCCAAGAGTGCCATAATTCAATTGATAAAATGAACATTTAAATAATAGAAACGTCCCTTAAACAAATATTCCATCAATAAAAACATCCTTAAAACGAATCTTCAATTGATAAAAAAAGCCTTTTAAATAAAAACCTTTGGCAAAACATTTTATTTAAATATTATCATAGTTGAATTTTACATCATTGCCATGGTTCTATTTTTTAATAATAAGTCGATTTTATTTTAAAACGTAATATTGCTTAATGGCTTTTTGTATTTCCGAACACTCTTTTGGCAAAGGCTGTTTTGCCGAAGCGTTGTTTGCCACATGACGTTTTGACCATTTGCTTTTACAGTTTTACATTTTGCAATCAAACCAAGAGGCAAGGCTATTGGCCTGATTGGGTGATTCATTGAAACAGACTCAAGTAGCAAAATTAACAATTATCTATCTTAAGTCTCTGCCCCAAACTGTTTTGTCCATCATCAGGGCCCTTTTGATTTTATCGGGGAGTGGGGCCATGAGAGCAACAGTCTGAGATGGCGGAGGAGGGGGAGCTGGGTGCAAGGCAGCTAAACGGGTTACTATCAGGGCTGCTGACTCCATTCGATCGAATTACCTTATAATTTCCTTTTATGGACCAAAGGGAATTTGAGGCTGGACTACTGTTTTACTGCATATTGCAGTCTGAGGAAAATGGTAATATACATACAAGTACCGTATTTTCCGCACTATAAGGCGCACCTAAAAGTCTTAATTTTTTTCAAAAGCTGACCATGCGCCTTATAATACAGTGCGCCTTATATATGGCTCAATATTAAATCGCAAGGTCTCGCAATTTACGCAACAGCCGCCGTCTCGATTTTCCCCCGAACGTGGAGTAGTCCGCGGTGTATGCTGGGATTTATATACCGGCGTTTCATTGGCTAACCAATGTGTCAATCATCATTTGAATCGATCGCTATTGGCTAAAGTTATTCGGAGCCTCGGATAGGCTAGAGGGCCGAAAAAAACCCTGCAATTGGCCGAAAAAGATGTGTCAATCATCAGTTAAATTGATCGCTATTGGCTGAAGTTATTCGGAGCCTCGGATAGGCTAGAGGGCCAAAACAAACTCAACAATTGGCCGAAAAAGATGTGTCAATCATCAATTAAATCGATCGCTATTTGCTGAAGTTTTTCGGAGCCTCGGATAGGCTAGAGGGCCAAAACAAACCCTGTAATTGGCCGAAAAAGATGACTGAATAGCAAGCTTGCTAAACTACGCCATAAATAAACATGTTTCATTAGTCTGTATTTGTAAATATTTTACTCTCCTGGATTTACTACACTCACGGTTGTAAGAAGACCATGGTTGCGTATCAATATTGAACGTGAGAAATTAGGTGAGCTATGCGGCTTTATATTTTCCCGGTATCTTGTTTTAGAACGATCTTGATGTTGCTGTGATGAGTTGAGTGAATTAAATTCAATTCCAAGTGTTTATTGTCATATGCACAGAAAAGTTGCGAGCGAAAAAGAAAATAGAAACTTAGAAATGTTTGGCATTTCTTGAATCCCAAGACTTTAACCTTCCGAATGATATTTGAAATGATGCATTTGAGTGACATCGTACGGACACCGCATCCGCACGTGTCTACGACACGTATTTGCTTCTTTGCAAGCTTTGGGAATGTTAAGGGGCTAATCAGTTCGACTGAATCATCTGACTGTTTTGTCTACGTTCCCATCGTAGCGCCTTATAATCTGGTGCGCCTTATCTATGGAAGATATAGGACCAAAAACTATTTTTTGGGGGTGAGCCCTATAACCCGGTGCGGCCTATAGTGCGGAAAATACGGTACTCATAGTATATATTTAAAGGCATACACAAACACAGACCCTTCTGACCGTTAGATTTGTACATTTCTGGACCGCAGATGACCCAACATAATTCTTCAGGAGGCATTCATTTAGGTGGTGTTTTTGAATCTCCAATGCATACTCTCAAAAGGAGCCTAGAAAGATCCCTCTCCCCAGCTAATACTCACCAATTACCATGTCATTTTTGTTGACAAAGAGTTTGAGGGCAATATCGTCAATCAAATGATAAATAAATTCTGCTAAATGTATGGTCTAGTGCGGGGAAATAAAATCCTTAAACTCAGTACACACGTATATCTACTGTATATCTGTCACATAGGAGACATACAAATCACACACTCATTCACACCTAAGGACAATTTGGACCGGCCAATTAACCTGAAATGCACGTTTTTGGAATGTGGGAAGAAACCTGAATAACCTGAGGAAACCCTCGCAAGCATAGGGAGAACATTCAAACTTCGCACAGGAAGGCTGATAGCTGGATTTGATCCCACGACCAGGCTAACCACTCCTTTGCCGTGCTGCCCAATCTGAATATGCATCAAACAAATTTATTTATTCATCTTTTGATTTATTTATTTTAAAGGAAATATGATAAATGAGATTCCACTTAATGCAGCCGTCTTCAACCTTTTTGAGACCGAGAGCAACTTCAAAAGCGCGGAGTAACCAAGAGGACACCTTGATAACACACTTCCGAAACAAGAATTTTAATTTAATCAATTAATTCATTAAAATTTCTATCTTACTGATATTTTACGTGAGAACTGAATTTGAATGAATGAATGAATGAATGAATGAAAATTTTATTTCGAACATAAAAATAAAAACAGGACAAAAACAATGAGTCAACAACGAAATAATGTCCCACAAAATGTTCGAAAAGGGGTAGTCAGAAGCAGATGCTTATTTTTCCTACCCCTTTATCTTCCCTATTTAATACATTTTATAGATAGCTCCCTCTTGTGTACAATACAACAAAATCTCATGGATATACTTATTACATAGGTCAGATATCTATAATTATAAGTTACAATAATCACATATTTTATACACTAATCTTCGCAATACCCATCCCTCAACATCATAATGCGCATAATGTCACTGCGGCACCAGTGATAATATCAATAAAAAAATAAAAATGAACACAATATTTATAACAGTTCTGATGTGATAATAGCACAATAACAAAAAGTTAGCCATGGTTTGAAGTGCAGTATTTCCAGTCTCCCTCATATCCCATTTTCTTCATCTCTGTATTTCGCCAGTAATGCTTTTTTGTATTTAAATTTGAACACATGGATATTTGGACATTGTTTAATGATTAATAATCATTCAGGACGATTCAACAAGGTAGGAAACAGATAAACTTCAACATGCAATATTGTATTTCTTTACCTTTCCAATTGTTTCAATTACAAATGATTAAAGGGAAACAAAAAAAAAAAGAAAATACTCTATCAAAAGTATCAGTTTCATGAACTATGCACCATGTTTATACAATGATAAATTATGTAAAAACAAACTATTTTTTAATTAGATAAAAATAAAATATCACATTTTTGCTCATCACTAAACATGCAGCCAATAAAACAAAACATATATTTTTAACTTTGTAATAGATTTTTTATGTTTTTCAATATTTTAACTCCATTTTTGCCATGGCACTGAATTGTTGCCACCAACGGCATTGTCATTCGCTTCTCTCCTTAACTCATTCACTGCCAGCGATTTTCTCAGCCGCCATCCTCCCACTGCTGGACGTTTTTGAGGATTTTGACTGATTTTTCAAGACATCAAAAGAAAGTTTAGACCTTCTTCTTTCATTGGGAAAAATTCTAGCTTCTTTTGTTTTTAAGTAACAGGCTGTAGAAACAGGGTGGGTTTGAGGAAATTGCCCGTCTCCGACTACAAAACGATGAAAAAGCACTTTTTTAGCTTTAGTGAAATCACAAACATCTTAACAGTTGTTTACTTCTATAAAACAATTAAAACAGCACTGAAAACAAGGTGTTTGATACAAAACAATATTCATAAAGTTATGCTAAAGGATTAATGCTAACTGCTTCATGCTAAAAAATTTGGTAATGGCTATATTTTAATGGGTAATGGCTATATTTTAATACGCTTGGGTCTGCCGGGTCGGGCCGGCATCTTCCCCCACCATCGAAGCCAACTCACCATCAGGTGGTGATCAGTTGACAGCTCCGCCCCTCTCTTCACCCGAGTGTCCAGAACATGCAGGTCCGACGAAACGACGACAAAGTCGATCATCGAACTACGGCCTAGGGTGACCTGAGGCGTGTTCAGGAGAGTGATCAGACATGTAGTCTCTTGATAATCGCTTGCCGCGCACTGCTGAACGTTTTGTAATCGCTCACTGTGATTGCCTTACTGATCCAAAATGGCCGACGACAGTACAATGGATTTCGTTCTACAGCTTGCTTTGAGCGAGTTGGCTGATATGAGCGACAGTTCGCATATTGACACAGTTAAGGTTATCCTAAACGCAGTGGAAGGGTCATACCTGTCTTGCATTGTTCACAAACATTACCAGGCAATGTAAGACGATATATTACATCGCCAACAGCACTCGTCAGGGTGAGATCCTCCATCTTCTGCACTGTCGACGCCATGTTGGAAATCAAAGTAAGCGGTCTTTCTCCCGTGATTACTCGGGCACGCGAGCGCTCAATAATCACTGGCCGTTCAGAAGCTAGCGATAGCTCGCGATAGCAATCACTCACTCTCCTGAACACGCCTCTGGTGCCAAGTGCACATATGGACACCCTTATGTCTGAACATGGTGTTCATTATGGACAAACCATGACGGGCACCTTCGTTAGAAATTACATTATTTTACAAAATTTGAAAACAAAATATTCAATTAGAATTAGTAATTGCATCATCTTACAAAATTTTAAAACACAAAGAAATGCACGTATACGGTAAGCGTCACGGCCATAAACGCAAGCTCATTGGCCAGCACTCGCTGAATACTCGACTCCCCATTGGTCAATTCACTATAGTAGACCACGCTTACCTCGTATACAGTACAGTACTGTACGCTTCTCGCCATAGCTAGCAGTTAGTTAGCCTTTTTCTCGCGGTGAATTTTTAAGTCTAAAAGTTTTTTGAAGCCCTTTGTGATACCTCCTAAACGCTCTTTATCCCTTGGTGCATCTAGTGAACCGAAGAAAAAGCGAAAGATGTTAACGATTAACAAAAAAGTGAGTTAATTGGACAAGTTGAAAGCAGGAAATAGCTACGCGAGCGTAGCCCGACAATATGGCCTGAATGAATCCACGGTATGTGTTGGGTTCACGTTTCCAACATTTATAATAAAACGCTCTGCAATATAGGACAAAGAGAATCGGTTCTTTATAATTAGTTACTTTATTAATCATCATATTGAGAGCCGCCGAGATTCTGCTGTTAGACATCTTTTCGCTCACTCTGCCCTGCTTGCTGCGCTCTGGCTCGGCTCGGCTCTGGCTCTGAGGATCTCCTCGAAAAACCACCCTTCTAATATTCAGTTTTTGCCTTTGCTACGTAGAGTTGATTAGTCTTCTTTCGAAGGCCTGCTTTCCATCCAATGATGACAGGTGACCTTGGTCCTGGGAAACTCCTTTTTCCCAGGCTCTTTGGTGAAGAACAATCTTGAGTTATGGGATGCCAGGTCAGGATGTATTTCGTTGGTATGTGAGAACAAAAACACAGTCTGTACATAAAAAAACAACTCATGGCCTTGAAGAGTAACTTACGGGCTGAGAACTCTTCAAAATGGCTGAGAACACATATAACATATTAAATGTCAACTGTAGGATAAATACAACCCCATCATTCCCTCCTCTTTATCCTATTGGTGATTTAATACTTCATTCAACTGTCACTTCGCAATACGATTTTCAACAGAGAAATCATGAACACAACAACAGTTGTTACACTTAGAGGTTGTCGTCATAATGACCAGGATCTGAGTAAATATAAGTAAAATGCAGAGACAGGCAATCATCATCAACATTTGTGTCATTACAATTTTCACCATCGTCATTTTTATGGTAATTGCCAGAGTCATCGTCAGCATTGGTGTCCGAGGGCAACAGAGCATACAAAGGTACCATCTTTGCCTGCATTGGGGCAAGAGCTGTTGTAATTAGTCTCGTTAGCAATGTTCTTATGCACGGAATACAACAACATCCACACAATGTGAGAATTGCCGCAAAAACGGCTATCGCCATCATAGCTGATATATTATTTTTTATATTTTCCAAACGTATCTCCAAAACCATCCCACATTGATGTGTCAACTCCTGAGTGGTCTTTCATCTTGTTGTTAAGTGACCTGAGGCCTTCCAGGGCCTTTGTCAGACTTCCGTCTGCTGCCGTGTTGTTCGGTATGAACGTGCAACATTGGTCACCAAAGATAGAACAGACCCCTCCCTTTTCAGCCAGTAGCATATCAACAGCAATCCGGTTCTGGAAAGCCATGAGGGAGGTAGCAGAGAGTTGCTCGTGTATGGCGGAGAAACCTTGTTCTGTTTTGTTTCCTAACTTCTGCACATTGAAATGGATATAGTTTTATCTGTCAACATTTTTATTAATTGTACACCAATAACAAATCAAAGATTCAAAACCCGCTGCTACTTGATCTGCTAATTTGTATTCATCTGGTACGCCTCTTGGAACACCGATGCTGTCGATGTATGTAGGATCATTGTCACTCCAGGCATAGGTAGACCTTTACTTTTCCATGCATGTGGTAACAAGCTCTTCACAGATGTTAGCAATTCAGGGATTGTGGTGGCGGTTATAGACACAGGTAAAATAAGAGACACAGATGCACACAATCCTGTGGTATTGTACGGTAGTCTATCATACAACTTGTCTCCTCCACACCACCACCAGATGTCACTCCGGGAGAGTGGTTTAAATGTTATATTGACTGTCAACATTTGGTGACATTGTATACCCTTCAGACTACACACAACACAATCAGTCATGACAGCATGTGCCGCCTGCTCAGCCATTAGCAACCAGTTGTTATCTATCCTTGAAATTCCTGTGGTAACTTTGAACCACCCATCAATGTCTTCGACTGACATGCTTACTGATGTGATATTTGTCGTTACAGAGTAGTTACTTAATTTTGGCTGATCAGTCGATTTCATACTGTCATTTACACACACTACGAGGTCCATTCCCGAGGACCAGGCCCATAACGTGAAACCCCAGCACGTGCTGTTAAAAAAAATCTGATCCCGGAGGTTGAATTGTCTGGTTTGTAACGGTTATAGTCAGTTGTAAATTGCTTCCTTGATGCTGCAATTTAACCCGATTTTTTGAAATACTGGGCCTCAGAGCTGTCCCCTGGGGTCCAGTACTCCCCTGCTTCCGTTATAACCAAACACTCCCACCCTTGGAACGCTCCGTGTCCAAACACGTACCACCAGTACTCCTCCCACCCTTGCCCAGTAATATGTGTTGGCTGTCCCCCTAGACTGCCTCACTGGAACCCTTTTAAAGAGGTTATCGGTATGGACATCACAATGGTGGCATTTGGTGGCACAGTCACTGTCACAGAGTTGTTATAGGTCCACGATATTAACCAAGGAGTGCACGTTGTGGCGTGTTTACTGGAGAGTCGGCACATTCCACTAACACCCCTGCTTTTATTAAATTTTCAATCACTGGTTGTATCCCAGCCATAGCATCTGGCTTGAGTGGATATTGTTTTATTCTAGGGCGATGCTCTGTTTTTGGTCTGACTACTACAGGAGATGCCCCTTTTACAAGGCCCACGTCCGTAGGCCCCTGAGACCATAATTTCTCGGGAATCTGCGTCAACAATTCCTCGTCCTCTCCGGTTAAAAAGAATACTATCTTGGCCTAGTCACGCTGTTTGGTGTTGCTTAGCAGAGCTTTCTTCTTCACATTCAAAGGACATGTGACCTTTCGACCGCAGGCCCAACACTTTACGTCTCGCCGTGTGTGTTACCCCCACACTCCCTTGAGCTCGTTGTTTATGAGCGTAGCTGGGATGTGCTCCATATCACTCCCTTGGCCACGCTGTTGATAAGCGGCGCAGACAATGGATGACTGATGTCTTTGGCTCTTTCAGCAAATTAGTCCATGGCCTCTTTTTGACAGATTTATATGTCCTTTGGAGACTTAGAAAGAGTCTTTTTGCGGAATTCACTGGCACTTGAGAGTCTCGTTAATTCCACTGTGCTTACGTAGTGGGATTTTTTTTTTTTTTTTAGTAAATTGGCCGGATTACTCTATGTCTTAAATTTTTCTCTAAATTTAAGTACTAGTAGACATTATCTTAGTTTAATCAATTTCTACCCATTTATTTCCCATGCAATTATTTTTAGATTAACATGATATGTCTCAAAATCAATTAATCCGTTATTTTAATTTCTTATGAACCTCTTCAAGATTGTTCAATCTATTTCTCATTGTCTTCTAAAAATTCTCTTCCATAGAAACCGTTCCCTTTTTAACTTAACCAAACCATAAGTCAGTATTTGTTACACATTTGCTTATCACTTGTCAATCGTAACACTCATTCTAAAAAAAATTCAGTGTGTATTCAATTGTCCTCCCAATTGTCCTTTGGGCTAAACTTGTCAAAATTCCAAACCCACACACTATCTAAACATCAAAAATCTCAAAAGATCTAAAAAATCTCTAAAAATGCCAAATCGAACTTAATGTCATAACTTTTCTAATTGTATTTTCTTCTCTCTGTAATCATAATCAATCTTTTGTTATTGATTCAATATAGAGCAATACATACCCGTCACTCATGAACCATCTTGTTGAGTGTATTTATTTTGTTTATTCATTATCTTTTATTCTGCACAACAATCTTTGCTTCTACGCACCAGTCTTTGTTCTATGCAGCCCTTCGAGATCCCTTGTGATCAAGGCTATACAAATCTGGTCTGACTATTAATACTAGTTTCTTTCCTGTTTAAAAGGAAAAAATTCATTCATTGACTGAAATAGCTTCAGCTACGTTATTAATGATTTCTAATCTCGAATTTTCTTTTCTGTGTTAGTTTGTCGTCATTTTCAAACTTCTTTCAAAATTTTGATTATTTTATTGAGAGTAATGTATTATTGAATACGAGAACAACTAAGGAAATAATCTTTTTACGTATTACGCCTCTTTTGAATTTGTCCATTTACGAACGAGAAGCTTGACACTAAAATTATGGACCGTTTTTAGTCATCTTCATTGCTTTAATCGTCCTTGCTTTATTAGGAGCAAAACTACACGTCTTAAAGTTATTACCCTTTGCTATTCGCATTTTCAACGAAAAATGATTAGTTGTTTACTCAAATATCCTTTCTTTTTAAACTATTCTGTATAATTATCTTGTATTATACACTCAGTGTTTTCATTTTCCCACTTACCTGTCCTAGACGCATCATTTATGCTGGGGACGCAACTTTTTTTCCTTTAAATTGTCATTATCATTTAGTTTACTCTTTAACAAAGATTTAACGCATTACAAGCCTTATCGTTATTTTGTATGAGTTTTTATTTTCCTGCACCCCGATCTTCGCTAATGAGATCTCGTCGCTTCGAGATTACGTCATTGTTGTTGGTAATTCTTGTTGAGCGAAGGTCAGTCTTTTTATTAGACAAACGGCTTTTTTCCTTGTTCAATTTATCAAAGAGAGCTTACTTTTACGGCTCATTTGCTTTGATGATTGACATCACGAATTATGTTGTACTAAGATGTTAAAGAAAAGTACAGTAAGTAGAAAAATGGAAAAAGACAAGCCTGTTATTCGCAATTACCATCAACAAATGCAGAAAATAAATTAATAATTCGATGATCAAAACTGAATGAATACGCAGATATCTACTATATTTGTCACCGATTTATAAGTTCGATCTTTGTATCACTAAATTTCAGGGGTTCTGCCAAGATCTATAAATCTTTTAGCAAGCTAGTACACGGAATTCAAAATTCCTATCATATTATCATTATTGATAGTTCAGTTTAAAAAATCATATATATCAGGGTGTCCCCTGCCCACTGCCTGATGATTGCTGGGATGGGCTCCAGCACCCCCGCGACCCTACTGAGGATAAGTGGTGCAGCTGCTGAGATGAGATGAGATATATATTATATATGTGTGTGCAGCACGGTGGCGCAGTGGCCAGCACGTGTGCGGCATTACTAAGGACCTGGGAACAGGTGTGTGTGTTCCAAGCCAGCCTGCATGCTCTCATTGTTACGGTTTACTTACCTCTTTCAAAAAACATGCATTTCAAGTGGACTGACTGGTCCAAATTGTCCCTATGTGTGAATGAGCTAGTGAATTGTCTATCTTTGTGTGCCCTGCAATTGGCTTGCAACCAGTTCAGGGTGTCCTCCAATCGCTGCTCGATGATCGCTGTGATGGATTCCAACAAGATGAGATCTACTTATCATAGTTATGGTTCATACCGGCCGAATATGAACACAAAACTTTTCTGGTTCTCACCTGTAACGCCTTTATTGTTGACATATTCCTTTAATATCATAAAAATTAGTTTTTCACTTACCATCGTTCATCCCATTTAAATATCTTCATCATCGTTAGTAATGCTACTTTTTTTCCCTCACCGTTCCTCCATTTTCTCCTCAGCGGATTGTTGAGTCCAAATGAGACAAGAACCAAAATTCTGAAACTCAAAAACATCGTTAGAGCAACACTTTTGCTGTAAAATCAAACGTTTCCTTCCTTTGCAGTGTTTTCACGATAGTTCACTAATATATATATATATATATATATATATATATATATATATATATATATATATATATATTTTTTTTTTTTTTTAGTCTATAATATTTCTCATTATGGCAACAAAATAGTGTAGTTTTTGTATCACTACAGTATTTTTGTAGTCGAATTTATTATTGTAATACTTTGCAATTCTCTCATTTCTTGTTCTAAAGCAAAACAATATGTTATGTCTATGTTCATTTGCCTTCAAATAGATTTTCATCCTTTATATAATTTTCTTTTATTTTTATAGCTTATCTATAAAATTACTGTCACATGTTTTGACTATTTTTCACCAAATGCATATTACACAAATCTCAACTGTATGTAACATCTTACATGCAAATATTTCTGTGTAAATATTGTATCAACTATAACTATAACCTTATCTTCTCCTTAATTTAGTGTCCACTTAATTCCTGCGTCCTCATATTCACCTCTTTTTTTTTTTAATTATTCACAGCTTGCTCGGTGTCACGTGTGAATCCCCCTTCTAGATTTAAAACCATTATTCAACCCAGAAAAATAACTCCCTTTTCTCTTCTTTCACTCCTATCACGTCATCCCTTTTTAATTAATCACTGCCAAGGCCGTGCTATGACCCATGATCTGACCTACTCAGGATTAATCAGTTTCTCGTTATCTATATCTATTTTTTACTCTGTCAATAAGGGGGTCCACTTGGCCTTTTAGCCATTGAGAATCGGGCGGTAAAACCCTACCCTCTTCACGGCTTCTCCTCTGAAGCGGATAAATGGCCTGGGGGGTGTTAGCGCATGTGAATGATATTTGGCATATTGTGGGGGCGGCGTGGAGCGAGGCGTATTACTGTGTGCCTGCTCTTCCTCCCTCAGTAAAGAGGCAGCAGCCATTAATCGACGCGGTTCACTATATGGCCCTGTATATTCGTTATCCTCCTTTTTAGGATACATTACGGTATTTCCACAAAGGTAATGCCATAAATCGCAAATGGTTTGCATCTAAACAACGCATTTCAAGTCAATGAAGATCTTCAAAAGCACTCTATAATGTGCTCCACTCTACCCATTTACTTACTCTAGATTTAAAACAGTTCAATGTTGAAAAAGTAAGGGTTTTTTTTTTTTTTTTCCAATCTATTGTATTAAGGTTAGTCTCACTTAATTTTCACCAAATTATCTCTCTTAATATTTAATTAACTTTCCCCTTTATGTTTCTCTCTCTTTTTTTTTTTTTCTTTAAACCAATTAAATCTACTATTTTAGCTTCACCTATTTAATGTGAAAATGGCATCTATTTATTTATGAGTTATCTTCCTCATTTAAATTTCACTCAATCCATTTTTTCCATTTTAATTGAAAGAGAAAAAAAGTATTTATAAACAATGTTTTCAATATTTTTTGGTATAAAAATGCCCTTATCTCAAATTAGTGTATTTCAATTCACTCAATTAGATTTTTCCTATTCTTCCCAGTCCTTTTTTACCAATTTTTTGAACTGAAAACAGGAATATTTTATCTTTTTCGGTATTATTCTGGCATTATTTTGATTTAACGCATCTAAATAGCTCATTTATATTTTTCCCAAATTTCTCACTTTTATCCAGTAACACAGAGGCTCGATTGCGGTCGGGTCTTCCCTATAAATGACTCTTCACCTATGGGTTCATCGAGTATTTATTATTATTATTATTATTATTTTTTTATAAAATACAATTGCCCAGGGGCAACTTTATATTTCATTCGCTCTTTCTCAATCACACAGACGTCTTGTTTTTTATCGTGATCACGCTCTTACATCGCTTGTTCTTATTTTTTATTTTTTTTCCACTTATTTTCAGTTGACAGAGGACTCCGCACATCCTTGTGAAATTTAACTAACTTTAAAGCGCTGGGTTAGGGGAGTCCACGCCTCCCGCGGAATTTTAACTGTCTGAAAACTATTTACCTGATAGAGTCTAGAATTGTCAGGGTTTTTCTGTTAAGAATCTGCCCACCGTAATTTTTTCCTTTTCAACGGAGGATTCTTACTCTTTGTCTCTGTTAAGATTTTCCTTTTCTACAGAGGATTCTTAATCTTTTCGACGGAGGATCCTTAAACCTTAAGAATCTACCCCCCCCCGCTCGCGAGTCAATTTCTTTTACCGGTTATCTACACAATGTTATGAATAAATTTTACTCACGATTCTCTAAGTCCTTGGCTTTCCGTCAACCGTCAGATCCCAGCCCGCGAGGGTCTTTATGCTGTGGCCACAGTCTTTTCTGGATTTTCCTCTCGCGTCCTGGAATCATCTGGTATCTTGGAATCCGGTTTCGAAGGACCAATTAAATGTTAGGTTCACGTTTCCAACATTTATAATAAAACGCTCTGCAATATAGGACAAAGAGAATCGGTTCTTTATAATTAGTTACTTTATTAATCATCATATTAAGAGCCGCCGAGATTCTGCTGTTAGACATCTTTTTGCTCGCTCTGCCCTGCTTGCTGCGCTCTGGCTCGGCTCGGCTCTGGCTCTGAGGATCTCCTTGAAAAACCTCCCTTCTAATATTCAGTTTTTGCCTTTGCTACGTAGAGTTGATTAGTCTTCTTTCGAAGGCCTGCTTTCCATCCAATGATGACAGGTGACCTTGGTCCTGGGAAACTCCTTTTTCCCAGGCTCTTTGGTGAAGAACAATCTTGAGTTATGGGATGCCAGGTCAGGATGTATTTCGTTGGTATGTGAGAACAAAAACACAGTCTGTACATAAAAAAACAACTCATGGCCTTGAAGAGTAACTTACGGGCTGAGAACTCTTCAAAATGGCTGAGAACACATATAACATATTAAATGTCAACTGTAGGATAAATACAACCCCATCAGTATGGTACATAAAGAAGGAAGAGAAGAACATCTGCAAAACTGCTGCAATATCTTTCACGAAAGATGCCAAAAGGGTTGTAAACACCCAGAATAAGACCATGGTGCGAATGGAAAATGCACTGGTTATTTGGAACCACAATTGTAGGGCGAAGAAAATCAGCCTGAATGCAAACCCAATCCGAGGTTAAAAGAATTTATTGTAAGAGGTAAGTTAAATTTTGTTTTATTGTTTGATTGTTTAACAAGAATCTCTCTCTCTAACCGTATTCCATATGGTGTACTGTATTGTACTTTATACAGGGGGGGTGTACTGCAAAGTTTATTTTTTTTGAAGGGGCGTCGCTACTTCGCAGATTTTCACTTTTCGCGGTTGGTTTTGGTCCCCATTAACCGGGTCTAAAATTAATAATAATAAATTAAATAATTTTAAAAAATCTAATTTTTTTTTGGCATCTTTGAGGATTTTCGCGGATTTTCACTTTTCGCGGGTGGTTTTGGTCCCCATTAACCGCGATAACCGAGGTCCCACTGTAATGTTTTCTCCCATTCTCTATGAAAAGTATTCAGTTTCTTCCTTTTCCCGCCATGTTTAGGAATGTAGAAATCGATTCAGAGTGATTCGCGACGCTCAAGATCGAGTTCTCAGATTATGTAACTGCTACTTGGATTTTTTTTTAGCTTTTTATATACTTTTTATTCATTTTGTTTTTAATTTACATCACTGAACATGCAATTTAAAAAATAAAAATCGCAACACAATTTAATCACATTTTAGATATTGATATTTCGTGATTAGATCTATTTTTAGAATGGGTCCGAAGCACATGATAATGTGGGCACGGGGTGGGCTACCCCCGAATTAATGGCTTTTATAAAGCAAATGAGCATATATTCAAGAGTCACACAGTGCTCAATTACTTGTATAGTATGTATAATGTAGTCATTGGTTTTGGCATTCAGAGTAACAACAGTTACTCCGAGCATTTAAAAAAAATCCTTTAGTAAAAATATCAACCCATGGCAGGTTTTCAATGAGATCTTATAAAGTCATAAAATGTGCAGAAACACCGCTAAAGTTAGGCATGTTTGTTTACTTCTGATTGCAGTGGTTCTATGAATTTTAGAGTTCGCCACCTACAGGGCAGGACAGGCATTACTAATACCCAGGAAAGAATCATTGACCTTACGGATCAAGCCCACGCCCCACCTAGCAACTTCGATTGACAGCAAAAGTCATCTTGCAAAGTGGAAAACTGGAAAATACAAATGGTCAAAACGTCATTTGGCAAACCAGGCTTCAGAAAAACAGCATTTAAAAAAACAGTGTTCAGAGATACAAAAGGGCATTAAGCAAACTGACGTTTTGAAATAAAATGTACCTGTCAGGTTGAAAACGATGTCCGGATCGTTTAAGAAACTTTTAAGTTACAATCTAACTCATTTATTAAAGAAAAGCAAGCGCATAGAAACAAGGCACAATTACATTCTTGTAAATTGAAATGAAATACTTCCGCAAACTGAAGTGTGCGCCTCTTTTTTATAAGGTCTTGTGGATTTTGATTGGGGGATACAATAAAGTTTTTGAAAATGCAGTGTTTAATGTTGGTCGCTAGATAGCGTGCGAGTTTTAATAAATGAGCAATAGAAAAATTGGAATATGGGAGTCAAACTCCCACAGAACAAGACGTACCCAGGGGCCTTTAAGTTGTAGATGGTTAGCAAGGGAGTTTTTGATAACAGATACGAGTCTATCAGTGAGCGTCTGAATCGTAGCTTTTTGGTTTGGGAACCTTATTGTCCCGACCTTGAAGATGCTTGCGCCTTAAAACAACTCAAAAGCTTATCTGGTTTAGAGTACAATACAGAAATATACAAACGTATAAATACATAAATACGTATAAAATATAGAATATAAGTATAAAAGGCACATTTAGACCACAATTTCCCCTACACTACCTTGTAAAAATCTTTGGGGGAAAAAAATAGAACCATTGCAATTATATAAAATTTAATTGCGATAACATTTTATTTAAAATGTTTTGCTAAAGGCTTTTTATTTTAAAAAGCATTTCTTATAAATTTTTATTAATTGAATGTTTATTGTATTAATTAATTTTTGAATCTCAAGAGTTTAAGCTTTTCTATGATAATGGCATGGTGTATTTTAGTGACTGGTGACATTGTACAGGCACATATTTGTTTATAAACAGTCCTGCTCCGCTGGCTTTGAGGGTTTATTTTAAAAGTCAACTCTTCTTGCTGTTTCTCCTTATTCCAGATTCTGGGTATTGTTCCTGTAGTGGTAAACTTGAAAGCGGAAGTCAACACTTGATTTCTGTGCCAATGACAGAAAACTCCTTGTTCAACTCTATAATACGCCTGAATGACATAAAGTACAGTTAAATTGCCTGCCATTTTTAAAACACACCTTTTTACCCACAGGGGGATGTTGTGCGTTTGTTTCATGCGGAGCAGGAGAAGTTTCTGACATGTGATGAGTACAAGAAAGGACTTCATGTTTTCCTTCGCACAACTTTGAGACAGTCTGCAACATCAGCCACTAGCTCCAATGCTCTGTGGGAGGTTGAGGTACTTTTCAAAAAATACTTCCTCTGAATTTGTAAAGTAGAGATCCTTTTATAGTGTAATGATTTATTCTGGAGGTTGTGCATCATGATCCTTGTCGAGGGGGGGCTGGACACTGGAACAGCTTGTATCGCTTCAAACACCTTGCTACTGGAAACTACCTGGCAGCAGAGGTAAGATTTTTTTCCCTACTCTGTCAAGTCATGTCACAGTTATTTGTATAGTCCTTAACACTAGAAGTACCACAGCCAAGCCATTGGCTTTCCTACATAGAATGCCGAAAGAATAGCCACCTGACTGGATTAGTTTTACCATTGATCTGCAAATGAGGCAAACGCTGGTGTGAACAACACAACTCAGTTATGACCTTTTACATTCTAATGTGAAGAGACAACCAGCCCGTAATTTTATAGAATTAGTTATACAGTGGGACCTCGCTACTTTGCGGTCCAAATTTTTTTCTAATTATTGTATTCTATTATTATTGTTTTTTAGACCTGCGAAGCTCTGAACCCGCGAACGTGGAACCACGAAGTAGCGACGCCCCTTCAAAAATGCTTAGAAAAAAAAACTACAAATATATTTTATTAGTATTTTTTTAGGCCCGCGAAGCTCTGAATCCGCGAACGTCGAAGCGCGAAGTAGCTAGGTCCCACTGTATTACTGTCGTTGATTTATTGTAGTATTTCTGTTGTTTCTGTAATGGTATTTTTATATCATAGTATTAGTGTAGTAGTCTTTTTGTAGTGTTTTTAGTTTTGTAGTATTTTTTTTTTTTATCAGAATGAAGAATGACATTGGCCAGAAGCGCTGCCTATCCCAAGCTAAGAACATTATCAGGGATCCCTCTCACCCCCATCATGGACTGTTCACTCTGCTAGCCTCTGGGAAGAGGTACTGCAGTGTGCGGTGCAGGACCACCAGGTTCCACAATAGTCTTGTCCCCCGGGCCATTAGACTGTTAAATGGTCACTCAAACACATAGTAAATCTAAACTGCTGCTAATCTGTACATCTGTGGGTTCTGTTTGACTTTTTGCACTACTGGCAGTCGTTTTTAGCTAGCCACTCCTTGCACATCTGTTTCTCTGCACTATTGTACTTACAGCGTTATTGTTACAGTGTTATTGTTCTGTTTACCTGACTTGTTTACCTGACTGCCCATTTTGCACATCTGGTTGGCTACTCCTCTTGCACTATTTGCGCTACTGTAAAATACTATACATAGCCATAATTATTTAGTATATTATTAGCACTCAATACTACAACTCAATACAACATTTTATTTATATCTGTACATTCAAGGAAACTGTGCGGGTCAGATGTATCGACATTTCGTTCTGTAGACACGTGTACTAGAATGACAATAAAGTAGATCTGAATCTGAATCTGAATCTGAAGACAAAATAATATATTGGGTGCCTTCTTTGAAGCACTAAATTTGATATTTAGTTTTGTAGTAAATTTGTAGTATTTTTGCAAACTGACTCTTTATGCATCTATCAACACAACCCCACCACACTCCATTCGAACAACCTTGCCTTGCCACATTTACAGAACAATGGTGACAAGATGGACCGTTGAGTTGTTAGTTTTGAAAATCACTGCTCTTTGGCTGTCTGCTGGCTATTCAGGAAACGTAAGAAAATTACTGGGGCTTCTAGTGTGAACAAAATTAGTGTTTCCTTAGTGGAAACTAAGTGGGTTTTTTTCTCTTAACCTTCTGTCATAAAAAAAAGATTTTTTGGTACAATGGCCTGGAAAGGATCAGATTCAGATTCAGATCTACTTTATTGTCATTCTAGTACACGTGTATACAGAACGAAATGTCGATGCATCTGACCCCCACAGTTTCCTTGAATGTACAGATATAAATAATGTTGTATTGTATTTTGGATACGTATACGAAAAAGCCATTGAAAGGTAAACCTAAGTGGTAGATGATGGTGGAAATAGATACGACGCATATAACGCCTGTGTATATTATATATTATATTACAGGAAAAAAATAGGATTCTGCCAATGTGAAGGCGCATTTTTATTACTTTATGTTTGCAGGAGAACCCTGGTTACCGAGGCGACAGTGCAGAGATGTTCCTTATGGTAAGCTGGAGCTCTAGGGGACAGGGGTCAAGAAGGGGTTTAATCCGGCCCGCGAGACAACACTTTGAGAAGTGAAGGGAAAAATAAGCTGCAGTTTTAAATATTTCCACTTGATGTATATATACAGAAAATACAGTTTATTATATACATAATAAACAGTGAAGAAAATAAGTATTTGAAAACCCTGCGATTTTTATTACTCCCACTTGGAAATCATGGAGGGGTCTGAAATTTTCATCGTAGGTGCAAGTCCACTGTGAGAGAGATAAACTAAAACAAAAAAAAACAGAAATCACAATGCATGATTTTTTAACAATTTGTTCGTGTGATACAGCCGCAAATAAGTATTTGAACACCTGTGTATCATCTAGAATCCTGACCCTGAAAGACCGCTTAGTCCACCCATTAGCAGTCCACCTGCACTCTATGTATCATCCAAATCAGATGCACCAGTTGAGGTTCTTAGCTGCATAAAGACACCTGTCCACCCCATTCAATCACCGAGACTTTAACTTGTAACATGGCGAAGACCAAAGAGCTGTCCAAAGACACCATTGACGAAATTTTACACCTTGTCGATCTTCGGAAGTTCTTTCTCTGCCCACGCCTTACTCCTAAGTTGGCGTGTCGGCTCCTCCCATGGGCCAGAGACTACCCACGTGGGCTCCACCTCGTCTCCTTGATGTCTGAAGAAACTCAAAACAACACCAAGCGTTTCCACGTCATCAGGGCTTTGTTCTCCAAACATCGCCTGCCATCTGCGTCAGAATTCTGTCATCAAAATTCTGTTATCAAAATTCCCCAGCCAAAACACTCCCACTTGGAACGGCGCGACCTGAAGCTCACTCAATGAAAATCTTCATTGCACTCGATAAATGTAAATTGTATTTAATCGTATCAAATATAAAATCCTTCAATCTCCACAAGGCTGGAAAGGGCTATGTAGCAATTGCCAAGTAGCTCGGTGAAAAAGTGCCCACTGTTAGAAAATGGAAGAACCTAAACATCACGGTTAATCTCAATCGAAGTTGAGCCCTATGCAAGATATCACCTCGTGGGGTCTCAATGATTCTAAGAAAGGTGAGAAATCAGCCCGTAACTAAACGACAGGAGTTGGTCATTGACCTGAAAAGAGCTGGGACCACCGTTTTCAAGGTTACTTTAGGCAATACACTAAGACAACATGATTTGAAATCATGCATGGCACGAAAGGTTCCCCTGCTTAAACCAGCACATGCCAAGGCGCGTCTTAAGTTTGCATTAGGCATTAGGGATTCAGTGTCTTGCCCAAGGACACTTCGACATATAGCAAGGAGGAGCCGGGAATCGAACCTGCGATCTCTTGATCCCAAGACGAGCGCTCTACCTTTAAAAAAAATCATGCTTTGTGATTTCTGGATTTTTCTTTTTAGTTCATCTCTCTCACAGTGGACATGCACCTTCAATGAACATTTCAGACCCCTCCATGATTTCTAAGTGGGAGGACTAGAAAAATAGTAGGGTGTTCAAATACTTATTTTCTTCACTGTATATACTACATACAATATATGACTATGATAATTTCAAGGGTTTCTGTGTACAGATGGAGAGCAGTGAAGGGAGTAATCGTTCGCATTTGGAGAGGATAAAGTACAAACTTGTGGCCATGACACACGGCAACGACATTGCCTCTCTCTTTGAGCTTGATCCCACCACTTTGCAAAAAAACGACTCTTTTGTACCACGGTACGTCTCGCTTTTTCCTGAGTATTTGAAATGAAGACGTTGATCGAGTGCTATCTTTTAGAAACTCATATGTACGCTTGAGGCATCTCTGCACCAACACATGGATCCAGAGCACCAATGTCCCCATAGATATCGAGGAAGAGAGACCCATCAGACTCATGGTTGGTCCACCAGTCTTTTATTTGCATTTGAAAGGAAGGGAAGCAAAAGTGTTATAAAAAGTGTCACATATAATTGATTTGAGAGAATTATTTACTTGAGCTCCTTGATCTGCTACCTTATCATGGTGGAGGAGTTTGTGTGTCCTAATGATCCTAGGAGCTATGTTGTCGGGGGCTTTAAGCCCCTGGTAGGGTCACCCGTGGCAAACAGGTTCTAGGTGAGTGGCCAGACAAGAAGAAGATCAGAAGACCCCTTATGACGAGCAAAAACATTGGTCCTCAATTTGCCTCGCCCGGACGTGGGTTACCGGGGCCCCCTTCTGGAGCCAGACCTGGAGGTGGGGTCCGCTGGCGAGCGCCTGGTGACTGGACCTTTACCCACGGAGTCCGGCTGGGCACAACCCGAAAGGACGACGTGGGACCCTCTTCCCATGGACTCACCACCTGTAGGAGGGGCCAAAGGGGTCGGGTGCGCAGAGAGCTGGGTAGCGGCCAAGGGAGGGGTCCCCGGCTACAGAAACTGGCTTTTGGGACATGGAACGTTACCTCTCTGGCAGGGAAGGAGCCTGAGTTGGTGCGTGAGGTTGAGAAATTCTGACTAGATATAGTCAGACTCACCTCCATGCATGGCTTGCGCTCTGGTACCAGTCCTCTCGAGAGGGGTTGGACTCTCTCTTCCGGCTCTGCGCCCGTGGTGAGAGGCGCAGAGCCGGTGTGGCCATATCAGTTGCTCCACGGCTCGGCGCCTGTGTGTTGGGGTTCACCCCAGTAGACGAGAGGGTAGCCTCCCTCCGCCTTTGGGTGGGGGGACGGGTCCTGACTGTTGTTTGTGCTTATGCAACAAATAGCAGTTCAGAGTACCCACCCTTCTTGGAGTCCTTAGAGGGTGTGTCGAAGCGGCTGATCGGAGCTGTGGCCGTAGGGTAGTTGGTGCCTGCCGCGGCAGCAACCCTCAGACCCGTTGGTGGTCACCGGCGGTGAGGGATGCTGTCAAGCTGAAGAAAGAGTCTTATCGGGCCTTCCTGGCCTGTGGGACGCTGGAAGCAGCTGGAAGTTATCGACTGGCCAAGCGGAATGCGGCTTCGGCTGTTGCCGAGGCAAAAACTAGGGCATTGGAGGAGTTTGGCGAGGCCATGGAAGCTGACTTCCAAACGGCTTCGAGGAAATTCTGGTCCACCAGCCGATGTCTTAGGGGGGGAAGCAGTGTGCCATCGACACTGTGTATTGTGCCGATGGAGCGCTGCTGACCTCGACCCGGGACGTTGTGAATCGGTGGGCGGAGTACTTCGAAGACTTCCTCAATCCCACCGACACGTCTTTCTCCAGGGAAGCAGAGCCGAAGGGGTTGAAGTCACCGAGGTGGTCAAAAAGGTCCTCGGTGGCAGGGCCCCAGGGGTCGATGAAATCCGCCCCGAGTTCATTAAGGCTCTGGATGTTGTGGGCGTGTCATAGTTGACACGCCTCTGCAACATCGCGTGGACATCTGGACACTGCTTCTTTAAGAAAGGGGACCGGAGAGTGTGTTCCAATTACAGGGGAATCACACTTCTCAGCCTCCCTGGTAAAGTCTATTCCGGGGTACTGGAGAGGAGGGTCCGCCAGGAGGTTGAATCTCGGATTCAGGAGGAACAGTGTGGTTTTCGTCCTGGCCGTGGAACACTGGACCAGCTCTACACAATCTGCAGGGTCTTTGAGGGTGCATGGGAGTTTGCCTGCCCGGTCTACATGTGTTTTGAGGACTTGGAGAAGGCATTCGACCTTGATCCTCGGGAAGCACTGTGGGGGGTGCTTCGGGAGTATGGGGTCCCTGTATGCCCGATGCCAGAGTCTGGTCCGCATTGCAGGCAGTAAGTAGGATTCGTTCCCGGTGAGGGTTGGACTCCGCCAGGGCTGCCCTTTGTCACAGATTCTGTTCATAACTTTTATGGACAGAATTTCTAGGCGCAGCCTTGGTGGGGATGGAGTCTGGTTTGGGGGCCTCAGCATTGCGTCACTGCTTTTTGCAGATGACGTGGTGCTGTTGGCTTCCTCAGGCCGTGATCTTCAGCCCTGTCATGATTACTGATGCGGGGCACAAGAGTCTGCTTCGTTGGCGCCAACAGCCGTGGACGCTGATTGGCTGCTTCCTCTTTTTCAAACCCCCGCCTTCCTTACAACACTCGTAAACCTTATGAACCTACGCTACACTCTAGGCAAACTTTTGTGACTCCTGACTCTATCCTGCCCAGTTTCCTGCCTGATACCTTTTGCCTACCTTTTTTCTGGACCCGTTTATGTTTTTGCTCCTCCGCCCCGGCCATCGACCTGTTTGTTCTCGGTGTCAACGACTTTGAGACTCTTTGTGATTAAGGGCTATACAAATAAACATGACTTGACTTGACCTTCGCTCGACACGGAAGTACCACTTCCGCGTTCCTGCTGTCTGCCACCCGCGACCGACGATCATCGGATCGTGGATGGGAGTCCTGTTCTCCTTTTTAATAAAAAACGAAGTAAAACGAACGCAATTGGGTCCCGTCTCTGTTCTTGGTCTGTGACAAGAAAGAGAAATAAGAGGGATGTAATTTAATTTACCACAAAAAAAAGAAAAAATACAAAACAAAGATAAACAAAATTAATTTACGCCATCTACCCATTTGTGGAAATTACAAGTAAAAGTCCCCCCCGTAAAGAGAACAATCTTTTGCTCTTGCAGTTAGGAACGTGTCCCACCAAAGAGGACAAAGAGGCATTTGCAATAGTCTCGGTTCCTGCCATGGAAATTCGGGATCTGGACTTTGCCAACGACGCCAGTGCCATGTTGTGCACGGTGGTGGACAACTTCAGTCAGGGCTTCATCAGCCAAAATGACCGCAGGTGAGAATTTTGCCGCCTCAATTACATGTTAATATGTTGTATGCACCGGGGTCTCACATTATTTCAGGCCCCAGTCTCAATATGAAAGTCTAAAGGGACGGTGTGTAATATTAAGACTTAGAAGTCAGGAATTTTCTTACCCTTCCATAATGGCCAGCAGCAAGCCAAAAGGCTGTGTTATTTAAAACTAACAGCTCAATGGCCCATCTTGTCACCATTGTTCTGTAAATACTAGCATTAAAATACTTCAGAATACTTCTACATAAATACTAGAAAAATACAGCTACAGTAAGATTAAAAACATTACAGATATACTAAAAATCAGAAATACCGTATTTTCCGCACTATAAGGCGCACCTAAAAGTCTTAATTTTTTTCAAAAGCTGACCACGCGCCTTATAATACAGTGCGTCTTATTTATGGATCAACATTAAATCACAAGGTCTCGCAACTTGCGCAACAGCCGCCGACTCGATTTTCCCCCGAACGTGGAGTAGTCCGCGGTGTATGCTGGGATTTATATACCGGCGTTTCATTGGCTAACCAATGTGTCAATCATCATTTGAATCGATCACTATTGGCTGAAGTTATTCGGAGCCTCGGATTGGCTAGAGCGCCAAAACAAACCCTGCAATTGGCTGAAAATGATGTATCAATCATCCGTTGAATCGATCGCTATTGGCTGAAGTTATTCAGAGCCACGGATTGGCTAGAGGGCCAAAACAAACCCTGCAATTGGCCGAAAAAGATGTGTCAATCATCCGTTAAATCGATCGCTACTGGCTGAAGTTATTCGGAGCCTCAGATTGGCTAGATGGCCAAAACAAACCCTGCAATTGGCCGGGTTTAGCAATGGCGTAGCAAGCTTAGCAAGCTTGCTAAAGTACACCATAAAGAAACATGTTTTATTAGTCTGTATTTGCAAATAATTTACTCTCCTGGATTTACTTCACTCACGGTTGTAAGAAGACCATGATTGCGTATCATTATTGAACGTGAGAACTTAGGTGAGCTATGCGGCTTTATATTTTCCCCGTATCTTGTTTTAGAACGATCTTGATGTTGCTGTGATGAGTTGAGTGAATTAAACTCAATTCCAAGTGTTTATTGTCATATGCACAGTAAAGTTGCGAGCGAAAAAGAAAATAGAAACTTAGAAATGTTTGGCATTTCTTGAATCCCAAGACTTTAACCTTCCGAATGATATTTGAAATGATGCATTTGAGTGACATCGTACGGACACCGCATCCGCACGTGTCTATGACACGTATTTGCTTCTTTGCAAGCTTTGGGAATGTTAAGGGGGTAATCAGTTGGACTGAACTATCTGACTGTTTTGTCGATGTTCCCATTGTAGCGCCTTATAATCCGTTGCGCCTTATCTATGGAAGATATAGGACCAAAAACTATTTTTTGGGGGTGCGCCCTATAATCCGGTGCGCCCTATAATGCGGAAAATACGGTACTCCAAAATACCACAAAATATGGGCTGGTTACACCCCCACAAATATGATTTTTTTCACATTAGCATGCGAAGGGTCATTTTCGAGTAGTGTTGACCAGGGTTTGCCTCATTTTCAGATCAATCGTGAAACTAATCCAGTCAGTTGACTGTCCTTTGGGCATACTAGGTACGAAAGGCAAATGGCTTGGCTGTGGTACTTCTAGTGCTATGTGCGGTGGGGAAAAATAATTCATCAAAGATTCAAATACTAATTTAAAAAATAAGCAAACAAATGATATCTTAAACAAACGGCCATGTTTTAAAACAAATCATAGGTAAAGAGATATGCATTTATTCTACATAACATTAGCTTCACTTAGATGGAGCTGACATCATTGTTGGCCATCCTGCTGCTACAGGTAAACAAATTAAAAAACTGTCTATTATCCAGATTTGCTATCAAGCTGCTAGAGGACGTGGTGTTCTTTGTAGCTGACACTTTGAACAATGGTCAGCCGGTGTTGGAAGTCGCCATAACCAGAGCCAACCGAGAAAGGCAGAAGCTGATGAGAGAGCAGAACATTCTCAAGCAGGTAAGGGAAGTGTTACTTTCAAAAAGTAATTGTAGTTACTCACTACTTCTTCCAAAAGTAACTGAGTTAGTAACTGAGTTACTCTGCTGTAAAAAGTAACAAATGAAACCACCGGCAAGTAGACATGGCCTACTGTACTTCAAGTAATTTGTTCGCAACAAAAGTCAATTGTAAAACAGTATAAATTGAGTTTAAATGTATAGAATAAATCACAATCTCTTGTCAGACAACTGCTTAAGTACACAAATGCCATTGTGCTTTAATTATTTTCCCACAACACAAGTAAACAGTTTAACAGGGTAAAATGTGTTTAACACTGCAGTGTAAAATAAATGACTCACACTCACCACATGGTCAAGTAGAAATCTGCAACTGCACTTCAAAGATTTTGTTCACAGCAAAAGTCAACAGTAAAACAACATAAAGTGACTGTCGCTATCCAATACTTCTCTCTACCTCTCTATATCCCTCCGTCTCTATCCTTCCCCTCTTTCTATCTCTTTCCCTCTGTCTCTATTTTCCCCCTCTCTCTACCCAAGATATCTATCTTATCTTGCAGCCACTCCTCAAAGGCACATCTCTTCTCTGTCACAACCTCCGAGACCTCATTATTCCACCATTCACTTCCTTTCTTAACATTTCGACCAACTTTTTTCATTCCACACACTTCTTTCGGACTCCTCAACACTGCTTCCATTCCATTTGCACACTCTCCACTTCTCTTCTACTAATCCGTTCACACTCTTCCCCTATCCTCTCTTTAAATTCTCTCTCCTTTTCTGCCTTATTCAACTCTGACATTTTCACCTCTTCCCTCACACTCTTCCTATTCCTAGCCCTCCACGATCCATCTATTCTCAGTTTTCCTTCCACATAAAAATGACCAGACATACCACTCATTTTACCTCTGTAAACATGCACATCCAACAATCTACTTAAAACTCACTTTCCTAACCACCACATGATCCATCAGGGCTCTGTCCACCATCTCACCACCATCCACTCTGACAAAAGTATACTTACCCAAGATATGGTTTGACTATTTCAAAATGTACTCATCACAAAAACATCACGATCGGTCTGAAACAGATACCTGAAATCTATAAAGCAGGTAAAACTCACCAGTAAAACAAATCCCCGCAGATTTGGTCTGGTTATATACGCGGGAGTCCAGTGAATCCAACCGAGTAAAATATTAATTCCAAAACACACAGTAATGCCGACAGATAAAAACAATCTGCCTAAAAGCATTCCTGATATATTTGACGATGCTTGTTGTAATCTGTCTGTTTCGTTACATAACTCAATAATGACCGATTCAAATATGGATTGACACATTGGTAAGCCAATAAAATTACCAGTGTAATTTTACGCAATATTACTTTCTGTTTTGAAATCAGAGCTGAAAATAAACTCTCAATTTTCACGCGCGAGTATTACACGCAAGTGTGAGCAATTATTGATTGACTTCTATAGAGAGAAGTCAAACATTTTCAACTCTTTCACTATATCTAAAAATTGGCCAAAGTAAAATCCATAAATGCAAAGTTTTAAGGGCCTGCATTGAAAATAAGTTCATGAAAATCTTTAGCCAATAGTGACCGATTCAAATGTGGATTGACACATTGGTAAGCCAATGAATCCCCAACGTAAATATGTACACATTTACAGCATGTATTCAAATCAGGGCCGAAGGTAAACGTGCGCAAAGCCAATCGTGATTCATTTTTTTGCACCATTATCACGCGCAAGTGTGGACAATTATGGATTTGCATTTAGAAATAGAAGTCAATTAGTTAAAAACCCTCACACAATGTCTAAAAATGGGCCAAAGTAAAATATAGGAATATACGTTTTAAGGGCTGGGAACTGGTCAGCTCCAGATGGCCAGTTTTGGAAACGCCCAGATCTACCAATAGAAAAATGTATAAAATACAATGGTTAGTTTTTCAGACTGATCAATTTTGACAAGGTAGTAGGTAAGACTTTAAGCTATTGTTTCACTCTTTTTCCAGCTAAAATGCCCATGCCCCACTCTTTTTAAGGGGTAAATGTCGCAAACAAATAGCGCCTTGCAGTTCGGAATTTACGGTACATATTAGTGTTCATTATTCCCTCAAACAATTTTTTGTTTACCTCAGATATTTGGCATCCTTAAAGTTCCTTTTAAAGACCGGGGTGGGGGTGAGGGGCCTCTGCTCCGTCTGGAGGAGTTGGCAGACCAAAAGAACTCTTCATACCAGTACATGTTACGCCTCTGCTATCGCATCCTTCGACATTCCCAGGAGGACTACCGCAAAAACCAGGTAAAGGCTGTTGACAAGAGTATTTGTGGTTTTTTTTCCCCCCATGCATCTGGTTTATGCGTCACATGTGGTAATCCACACCATTAACCCCTCAAATTTCCGCCGTCCCGCCAGCGGGCCGCTGGACTTTTTATAAACAAAATTGTGTCTTCGCAATGTCATTGGTCACTGAAATATGTCATGCCACATATAATTGAAAAGCCTAAACTCTTGGGATTTAAGATAGGATGATCACTTCATGTACTCATCACAGAAAGATCATTATCAGAGAATCTGACAGTGTAAAATACTTTCTCCAAAACATGTAATACTGCTGGCAGATTAAAAAAACAAAAAAAAACACTAAAAGGATATCTGCTTTGTTGGGCGTTCCTTCTAGTAATCCATTCGTTTCGCTCCAAAACACCCCTTTAAAAATAACCAATCATAAAATTATTCCTAATATGGTAGGCAACTCTGACCTTTTGATTGACAACACTCAGAGAGAGAGAGAAAGAGAGAGAGAGAAAGAAAGAAAGAAAGAAAGAAAGAAAGAAAGAAAGAAAGAGTGAGAAAAAGACAATTAAGACAGAAAAATATATTAAGTCCCTTATTTCAAGCACTTAATTTCATATTTTGTTTTGTATTAATTTAATACTAAATTTGTAGTAGTTTTGCCAACAGATTTCATGCATTTATCAAAACCACACCCACCATTTTCCTTTGGAAGAACCCTGCCTTGCTGCATTTACAGAACAAAATGGTGACACGATCGGCCGTTGAGTTGTTAGATTTGAATAACACAACCTTTTGGCTTTCCGCTGGCCATTCTGAAGGGGTAAGAAAATTCCTGGGACTTATAGTGTTCAACTCATTTGGCTGTATGGTTGTTGATTTTGGTCAGGAACACATTGCCAAGCAGTTTGGTCTCATGCAGAGTCAGATTGGCTATGACATTCTGGCGGAGGACACCATCACTGCGCTACTACACAACAACCGTAAGCTCCTGGAGAAACACATCACTAAGACAGAGGTGGAGACTTTTGTCAGCCTAGTCCGCAAAAACCGCGAGCCCAGGTAGGCATGGTGTAGCGGTGCAGAAGTGTTTGGGTCGCAACCCAGAAAGATGACCAAGTTGTGTCTTTTTAGGTTTCTGGACTACCTTTCTGACTTGTGTGTGTCCAACAATGTGGCGATTCCTGTCACACAGGAACTCATCTGCAAGTGTGTGCTTGACGCTCAAAACCAGGACATCCTCATCAAAACTGAGTAAGTGTTCTTAAATCGGGTGAAAAGGCTTGAGAGTAAATACTGACAGAGGTGTTGTTATGTAAAGGGTCAGCGCCACCTAACGGTCGCACCCAAGGGGACTGCTTCAATTAGAAGTTTGTCTCTTTTGGCCCGCCTCCCTTTTGACTCCCAAATGGCTCCTAGACATGTCATGTTTATTTGTATAGCCTTTTATCACAAAGAGTCTCAAAGGGCTGCACAGACCACAGATTATTGCAAACTACAGACTATTATTACACCATCGCCTGAACTAAAACCTACATGAGGGCAAGGAAAAACTCATAAACCTCAACATGAAGATTTTTTGTTAAATGATCATTTATCAATGATACTATAACATTGCACCATTTTTTTAGCTAAGCACATGCAATTTAAAATAAAAAAAATCATAGATGTACAAAAAATTGCAAAATACTACACAATTTTAGCTTTTTACACACTAGACCGATTTAAAGTCAAACAACAGCACAAAATCCCTAGTAATACAAAAAAATGAAATGTAAATCAAAATATAAATTCTTTATTGTTATAAATAGATGATGAAATGCAAAAAAAAACAACAACTGAATTTTAAACAATGGCAGGCGGGCAGGCAGGCAGGCGGGCAGGCAGGCACTGTAGGGAAATTCACATTTCCAGCAGTATCTTTGTGGTAAAAAATACCCTATATAACGTGTTTAACACAAAGCATTTAAATAATTTTCACAAAAAAAAGACACTGTAATAAAAATAGGGTAAAATATGCAAATGTGGGGTTGGGGTTTAATGTGGGCTTTTACTCCCCTGGGTGGAGTTAAAGTGCCTCATGGCATGAGGGGGAAATGATTTCCTCAGTTTGTCAGTGGAACAAGACTATGACAGCGGTCTGTCGCTGAAGCTGCTCTTATGTCTAGAGATGATGCTGTTTAGTGGATGTAGTGAGTTGTCCATGATTGACAGCAGCTTGTTCAGTGCCTGTCTCTCAGCTACAGTTGTCAGGCTGTCCAGCTCTGTGCCCACAACAGAGCCCGCCTTCCTCACCAGTTTATTCAGACGAGAGGTATCCTTCTTCTTAGTGCTGCCTCCCCAACACACTGCCACATTGAAGAGGGCGCTTGCCGCAACAGTTTGATAGAACATCTGCAGGAGCTTTTTGCAGATGTTGAAGGACGCCAGCCTTCTGAGGAAGTACAGTCAGATTTGTCCTTTCTTGCACAGAGCTTCTGTGTTGGCAGTCCAGTCCAGTTTATTGTCCAGCTGCACACCCAGGTATTTGTCGGTCTGGACAAACTCTACACATTCTCCTCTGATGGTTACAGGTTCCGGGAGGGCTCTAGGCCTCTTGAAGTCCACCACCATCTCCCTGGTTTCGTGGTGTTCAGGGGCAGGTGATTAGCGTCTCTCCATTGGACAAAGTCCTGGAACAATTTCCTGTACTCTTCCTCCTTCTGCCCACTTCTGATACATCCCACGATAGCAGTGTCGTCAGCAAAATTCTGGACGTGGCAGGACTCGTAGTTGTACTGAAAGTCTGACGTATACAGGGTGAACAGGACTGGAGAGAGCACGGTCCCCTGCGGCGCTCCCATGCTGCTGACCACAGTACAACATACTGGGGTCTGCCTTTCAGGTAGTCCGTAATCCATGCCAGAGGGTGTGAGCCTACTCCCATCTCTGTCAGTTTACCACAAAGTAGCAGAGGCTGTATGGTGTTGAAGGCACAGGAGAAGTCCAAAAAAGTAATCCTCATAATCCACATAACACGCTGGGTCAGACTGGCATCTTCCCCCAACTCACAACCACATGGTGATCAATTAAGAACTTTCACAAAAGTATCCAAAACATGCGGCTGGAAGTCTGATGAAACGACTACAAGATCGGTCATCAACCAGTGGGCAAGTGTGCCTTGGTGCAGGTATAGATTAAGGCGAGCCAGACCCCAAATTCGGGCCTAAAATGTTCGGGCTTTTCTTTGACAACAAAAAATAAGTCAAAAGATAGGAAAAAAAAGAAACAAGGCAGAAAAAAGGAAAAAGAGAGGAAAACAAAGAAAATACGAAGGAAACAATGATAAAGAGAGAAAAAAAGCCAAGAAAAAAGAAACAAAACAAGAAATCAAAAAAATCAAAAGAGAAAATTAGAAATAAGCAGGAAAAATGTAATTTAACCCTAACCCGCACAAAATAAAATACTATATTAAAAAAGACTTACTTTAACAAAGTACAAGCACATTTCATTTTTACTCTGCTGCGAACTTTTAATTCGTTCGTAATTTGGGGGTTTGGGGATTTTTGGGTTTGGGGATTTTGGGGTTTTGGGATTTTGGGGTTCTGGGATTTGGGGTTTTGGGATATTATATAGGATATTGGGTTAGGGGTTATATTAAGGTTAGGGTAAGGGGTTAGGGTTAGTTAAATGTCAAGATATAGGGTTAGTTGTTAGGGCTAGGGTTACAGTTAGGGGTAGGGGTAATCGTTAGGATTTAGGGTTAGGGCTTAGGGTTTCTGTCGCTGTCACGGTTAGGGTTAGTGATATTGTTAGGGTTAGGTTTAGGGTTTTAGGGTTAGGTTTAGGGTTTAAGATTGTGGGTTATGGTTAAGGGTTAGGGGTTAGGGGTTAGGGCTAGGATTACAGTTAGGGTTAGGAGTTGGGGGCTAGGGTTAGGATTTAGGATTAGGGGTTACGATTCAAGGTTAGGGTTAAGGGTTAGGGTTAGGATGTAGAGTTAGGGATAAGGGTTGGGATTACGGTCAGGGTTAAGATTTATGGCTAAATTTAGGCGTTGGGTTTATGGTAAAATGTTAGGGGTTAAAGTTAGGGGTTAGGGAATAGGGCTAGGGTTACAGTAATAGTTATGGGTTGAGGCTAAGGATAAGGGTTCGAGTTACAGTAGGTTTATAGTTAAGAGATAGGGGTTAGGATTTAGGGTTAGGGAGTAGGGTTAGGATTTAGGGTTAGGGGTTAAAGTTATGGTTAGGGCTAGAGTTTAGGTTAGGAGTTAGGCGTGAGGGTAATGATCAGGGGTTAAAGTCAGGGTTTGGGGTTAGGGATTAGAGTTACGGTTAGAGTAAGGGGTTAAGGGTTAGGATTTAGGGTTAGAATCTAGGGTTAGTTTTTAGGGTTAGGGTCTAGAAATATGGTTTAGGGTTAGTGTTAGGGTTAAGGCAA
This sequence comes from Urocampus carinirostris, assembly GCF_059441175.1. Taxonomy (NCBI): domain Eukaryota; kingdom Metazoa; phylum Chordata; class Actinopteri; order Syngnathiformes; family Syngnathidae; genus Urocampus; species Urocampus carinirostris. The sequence goes on from NC_142365.1 coordinate 34,483,925, forward strand.
TATGGTCAGGGTTAAAATTATGGTTAGGGTAAGGGCTTGGGTGACAGTTGGGGCAAGGGTTAGGTTTAGAATTAGTTTTACGTTAGGGTTAAGGTTAAGGCTAGGGTTTTTGGTAAGGTTTAGTATTAGGTTAGGATTTAGGGTTAGGATTTAGGGTTAGAGTTAAAGTTAGGATTAAGGTCATGGTTAGGGGTTACAGTTAGGGTTAACATTAGGGTTAAGATTTAGGGTTAGGGTTTAGGGTTAACGGTTAGTATTACCTAGGTAGAGTAGGAGATGGGTCATTAAGGGTTATGGGTAATATCATAAGTTAGGGGTTATGGTTAGGGGGTTAGGGCCATGGTTACAGTCAGAGTTATGGGTATGCGTTATCGGTTGAGGTTGAGGCTAAAGATTAGGGTTAGGGTTAAGAGACAGTGGTTAAGGGTTAAGGGTTAGGCTTTAGGGTCAGGGTTAAGGTTAGTGTTTGGGCGAGGGTTACGGTTAAGTGAATTGTTAGGGTTAGACTTTATGGTTAGGGTTACGGTTAAGGGTTAGAGGTATGGGGTTAGGGATAGGTTTAAGGGTTAAGGGTTAGGATATAGGATTATGATTTAGGGTTATAGCTAGGGTTAGGGTTAGAGTTAGGGTTAAGGTCACGGTTAGTGTTGCGATTTAGGGTTAAGGTTAGGGTATAGGGTTAGCGGTTAGGATTACGCAGGTAGGGGATAGGATAAGTATTAACATTAAGGGTTACGTGTAATATCAAGAGTTAGGGGTTAGGGTAAACATTAGGGTATAGGGTTGTGATTATTAGTTAGTATTAAATGTTAGGGGTTAGTGTTGGCGTTAGAGGATAGGTTTAGGGTTAATGTTAAGGGTTGGACTTAGAGTTAGGATTTAGGGTTAGGGCTTAGGGTAACGGGCTAAGATTTAGATGTGGGGGTTATATTTAGTTTCAGGGTTAGGTTTTAGGGTTAGTGTAAGGGTTACATTTGAGGTTAAGATTAGGGTTAAGGTTGGCCTTAATGGTTAGAGGTTAGGTGTCAGGGTGAGGTGTCAGGGTTAGCAGTTAAGGTTATCAGTTCGGATTAAGGGTAAGGGCTCGAGTTAGGGCTAGGGTCATGGGTTAAGGTTGAGGTGAAGGTTAGGAGTTAGGCTAGGGATCAGGTGCAATAGGTTAGGGTTACAGTCAAGATTCAGGGTAACAGGTCAGAGGCTAGTGGGTAGGATTGTGGTAGATGATAGGACTAGAGTTTAGTGCAAGGGGTTAGGGTCACCTTAAGAATCAAGATCTTACCTCTAGTTGGCGTCCTCAGGCGAACGGTGGTTCTCACGATCATGACAGATTCACCTAAGTGGAGGAAGAAAATTCTCTAAAAACATGTAGAGCATGCATCTTAATTCTGAATGTGTTTCAGTCACACATGTGAGTTGCATGCTGTTAAAAAATTTCATATAACGTTTACTCACAGATTGCGACACTAACAAGAAGATGAGGTAGACTCAATATGCTCATTATTAATTTTACACAGCTGATCAGAATAGGAGATTTTTTGGATAATTTCATGTTCATTCAGAAGAATACTTAATATGCCACAAAAATTGTTCAAAATTATTGTTTACTTAATTTTAGGCGGAGGACACCCACAGAAGTTGTTCAAGTTGAAATCCACTCACAGTATATGGGAATAGAGGACATTACAGAAGAAGATGAGGTAAGTCTTTGTAAATAAAGTGTATTATATTTTGTTTCACCCTTTCCATTTCTGTATGAGTTTTTGTCAAGTCAAGTCATGTTTATTTGTATAGCCCTTAATCACAAAGAGTCTCAAAGGGCTGCACAGACCACAGATTATTGCAAACCTAGAATATTATTACACCATCCCCTGAGCTATAACCTACATGAGGGCCAGGGAAAATTCAAACACCTCAACATTAGGTAAATGACAAGAACTAGAACAGATACAGGATCAAATCGCGTGACGTTCTCACACAAGCCTTTTATTTTATGGGAAATGGGGAGTCATGCACGTTAGGAAGCTGGTCTGGCGTGGAAGGACAGGAAGCCAAAGACCGGCGAGATCAATAATGAATCAGGGTAACGAAAATAAACAGGGGAAACTAGACGGGAAACAAAAACTGGAGAAACCAACAAACAGGACAAAAATAGACGGAAAACAAAACTGGAACCTGAAATTAAACAGTACAAAAATAAACGGGAATAATACCGGCCTGGAGATATCACAGGAAAACAGGATCGAGTCAGAACCCACGCCTTGTGGGGCAGAAGTTCGTATGACGGGCTGACACTGAAGCAATAGAGCGCTGAGCTTTAAACAGAAAGTCAATCTCTCAATTAGCCGCAGCTGGCACCACACGGGCGGAGCCAATTGGGCACTATGGCAACCGTGACACGCACGGGCGGGGCCAATTGGGCACCACGGCAACCATGACACACTGGGGCGCGGCCAATTGGGCGCCATGGCAACCATGACAGAAACCTGCCGTCAAGGGACGACTCCAGAAGTCCCAAAAAACAAAATACAGTGCTCGGCAGGCCAGCGGGCGTCGAGACAGGTGGGCAGACTGACGAGTCTGACAGGCAGACTGACGACCCGGGTAGGTGGATGTGCAGGCAGTCAGACGAGTCAGGCAGGCAGACAGGCATGCAAACGGACGAGTCAGGCAGGCAGACAGACGACTCAGGCCGGCCGACGAACGATTCAGGCAGGCGGACGGACGATTCAGGCAGGCAGACGGACGAGTCAGGCAGGCCGACAGGCATGCAAACGGACGAGTCAGGCAGGCCGACAGGCATGCAAACGGACGAGTCAGGCAGGCAGACAGACGACTCAGGCAGGCCGACGGACGATTCAGGCAGGCAGACGGACGAGTCAGGCAGGCCGACGGATAAGTCAGGCAGGCCCACGGACGATTCAGGCAGGTGGACGGACGATTCAGGCAGGCCGACGTGCGCGGCAGAGAGGCCGATGGGGACCTTGGATATATCGGCGCCAAATTTTCCCAAAAACCCCATTCGATGTACAGCATTACCCATGGCAGGCGAGTCCGTGGGCCGAATGGGCAGGAAACGCGACAGCACGGCAGGAGGAGAGCCCCCGGGAGGCGGGGCCGTTGCCGACAGCCGACGCGACCAGAGCTCAGTAAGCTTAGCTAATTTCTCTTGCCGACGCCGCACGATCTGTTCAGTTTCCTGGAACAGCAGCTGAAGGACGGTGACGTCACTTGACAGCTCTCCCCAATCCGCGCTTGTGTGAGCGTTTGTTGGGTCCATTTTGTGGTTAGCCCGTACTGAAAAGAACCAGAACAGATACAGGACCCAATCGTGTGACGTTCTCACACAAGCCTTTTTTCTTATGGGAAATGGGGAGTCATGCACGTTAGGAAGCCAGTCTGGCGTGGAAGCACAGGAAGCCAAAGACCGACGAGATTGATAATGAATCAGAGTAACGAAAATAAACAGGGGAAACTTTTTGTAGACGGCAGCAAGGAAAGTAGCTCTGACAAAAATCACTAAAGAGTAATGTAATACTTACTTGGAGAAAGACAGAAAAGGTATAAATTGTGACTCATATTAAAGACAAATTATTCAACAAAACATGGTCAAGAAGGGGAAACTTGTCGAGGAAAAGGGCGCTAAGGAGAAAAAGATCGAGGGAGCAGAAGGAATGGCATCGGTCGACGAGGGACGTGACTCGGCCATCCTCCACGAAATCCGTAAATTACGGCAAGAACACACTGAAGCAGCAAGGGACAGCAAGATTGCGATGACAAGACTGGAAAAGAGCATCGAAGAACTTCTGGAGCGCACTGTGTTGCTGGAGCGGAGGGTGGAAAGCATGGAGGAGCTACATGCTAACACGGAAGAGCGAACGTCAAAACTAGAGCAATTAATAGTCTCCTTGCTCCAACAAACCACCAAACTAGCAACAAAGTGTGAGGACTTGGAGTCGAGATCACGACGGAACAACATTAGGATACATGGGAATCCCGAGGGTGCCGAGAGAAAAGACACAATCGGCTTCATAACAAACTTTATTAAATCAAACATTCCGACAACCGAACATATGGATGTGCGCATTGAGAGGGCACACCGCTCACTGGGGAACAAGTTTCAAGGTAAAGCACTGCCACGGGCAATTATCGTACGTTTCACCGACTACATAGTGAAAGAATCCGTAATGAAAGAAGCATGGAAGCAGAAGACAACGTACGAAGGCAAGACCGTGTACTTCAACCAAGATTACACCACAGAAATCCAAAAAAAGAGGAAACAAGTAAGGGACGTTATCAAAAAGTTAAAGGAAAAGAACGTAAAGGCACAATCACCATATCCCGCCCAGCTGAAGATGTTTTTGGACTCAGGAATAAGAACATTCTCTACACTGATGGAGGCAGCAACATTGCTAAAAGAAATGGGGATCGAAGTGGAAGAGGACAACACGGAGACACTGCAAAAGATGTTGTCAAAGAACATTTGGACCACAGTGACCGGAATCGAGAGGAAGACAAGGGAACACCCCCATCATAGAAGGTGACTTACAAGCTCCTATGGAGCAAAACGAAGCCATATTCGGATTTGGGGAGAAAGAGTAAGGACCATATATGCCCTTTCTATTATAAATTCAATAAGTTAGAAGTAAGTAAAATACCAAGTAAAATTGTTATCTTTAAATTAAAACAATGTATGTACATATATTGGCATAGAGCTACTTTAAAATATTTAGTTAGTTATAACTATGGACGACGGTACAAAAGTTGTTCACGCACTGAGTGCATATTTCCAGGAGGGTAGCCACAACTCTCCAATTGGACTCTTGGAAGACATGGGTTTTTGTTTTTTGGGTGTGTTTTTTTTCTTTTTGGTGGGAAATTATGTGTGCTTGTCAATATGTTTGTTAGTAATTTGGTTTGTTTTGTCAATGGAGGTGTTAGTAATTAATGTAGTGTTTCTGTATGCTTCAAAAATCAGTGAGACTCAATACAAAACATGAGCAATCTAAATATTGTTTCATATAATGTACATGGGCTAAACCACCCCATCAAGAGAAAAAAGATATTGAATCAACTCAAGACATTGCAGAGCTCAATAGCATTATTACAAGAGACACATTTGACCGAGATTGAACATAAGAAGCTAAAAAGAGAATGGGTGAACCAGGTGTTCTACGCATCCTATGGTAAAAGGAGGGGAGTAGCAATTTTACTTGGAAAAGGGGTGGCGTTTAAAGTCGAAAAAGAAGTGAAGGACAATCTGGGGCGATATATAATGATTATAGGGTCAATGGCTGGTTGGGAAATATCAATAATGAATGTTTATGCACCAGTTGAGGAAAAGGGGACTTTTTTTCAAATATTAGCTAAAGTAATAACCAACTGTGCGAAGGGAATGTTACTTATAGGAGGTGACTTTAACACTGTACAGAATTGCAAAGTGGACAAGTATCCTTCAGTACATGGAACAAATACAAAGACGTCGAGGATGTTAAATAACATAACTAAAGAATTGGGATTGATAGATCCATGGAGAGAGAAGAATCCCCAAACTAAAGACTATACTTTCTATTCAAACCCGCATGGCAGCTACTCGAGAATTGATTACTTTTACATTTCAAGACAACATATGCATACAGTAGTAGAGTGTGGTATAGAGAATATTACTATAAGTGACCATTCTCCAATTACTTTGAAATTAAGTTTAGACAATGAACCCCATTTTAGGTATTGGAGGATGAATGTATCTCTCCTCTCAGATAAAAACGTAGTACAGGAAATAAAACGGTGTATAAAAGAATATTTCCAAATCAATGACAACAATGAGGTTTCTCCAACAATATTATGGGAAGGAGGGAAAGCTGTAATAAGGGGGAAATTAATAGAAATATCGTCCCGGCTGAAACGAATACGCTTAAAGAATCAGAAGGAATTGGAGGATAAGATTAAGGAACTAGAAGAAGAACATAAAAAAACACCAAATGAATCCAGATTACAGGTATTAAAAACAACCAGAAGCAAATTAGATGAACTTTTGACAAATAAAGCAGAAGGGGCTCTGCGCTTTGTGAACCAGAGATACTATGAAATGGGCAATAGAGCCAGTCGACTGCTAGCCTTCCAACTTAAAAAGGCCCAAACAGATAGAATTATATCACAAATAAAACATCCTATCTCTAAACAATGTTTAGTAAAACCCAAAGGTATAGCAGAAGCATTTGCAGATTATTATAAAGAATTATACAAGGACTCAGAAAATGACTTAGATAACTACACGGCACAAAACTTTTTAGGAAAACTACATTTACCAACACTAACAGGGGGGGATACATTAGAAATTATTCGCCCCATTACAAAACAGGAAATACAAGATACAATAAATAACTTAAAAATAAATAAATCACCAGGAACGGATGGATTCCCGGGGGTGTTCTACAAAAGCTTTAAGGAAGAATTAACACCAGTACTGCAGAAAGTATTTAACTATGCTCTAACAAAAGGAGATCCCCCCAAATCATGGTCGGAAGCCACCATAACAGTCCTGCACAAAGAAGGAAAAGACCCAATATTGTGTGAAAGCTATAGACCAGTTAGTTTACTTTGTAATGATCTAAAAATTCTTACAAGCATACTGGCAAAAAGAATGCAGAAATTTATTGCGAAATTAATTAGAAATGATCAAACAGGGTTTATTCCGGGAAGGCAGGGTGCAAACAATATTAGGAGGATACTAAACATAATTACGAGCACAAAATCTAAGACCCAACCCTCGATGTTACTGAGCTTGGATGCACAAAAAGCTTTCGATAGGGTGAAATGGAGCTTCTTACATCAATCACTTATAGCTTTTGGCTTCCCTCCAATATTTGTTGAATGGGTGAAAATTATCTATAAAAATCCGAAATCTCGTCTTAGAGTAAATGGTCACTGTTCAGATTTCTTTGAAATCAAAAGAGGAGTCCGGCAAGGGGATTGCTTAAGCCCACTCTTGTTTGCAATAAGCATAGAACCACTCGCAGAATCAATTAGACAAAATGAGCAAATAAGGGGGATATTGGATGAAGGAGGAACAGAACATAAAATATCATTGTTTGCAGACGACCTGTTGGTAATGCTGAAGGAACCTTCGTTATCAATACCACCACTGTTGGAGAGCCTTAAAATATATGGAGAAGTAGCTGGGTATTCAAATAACGAGAGCAAATCAATAGCAATGATGATATCAGGAAAATGTCCAACAGATGTGATTGAAAGGTTTGATTTTAAATGGACAAATAAAGGGTTTAAATATTTGGGGGTGACCATTACACCACATTCCACACAGCTGTTTGATGCAAATTATGGAATGTTGATAAAAGAAATAAGGAAAGATTTGGAAAAATGGGAAATTTTGCCCTTAAGTCTTATCGGCAGGATAGAAACAATCAGAATGAACATATTACCAAGACTATTATTTCTGTTTCAATCCCTTCCAATTCTGATCCCGGCATCCACATTTAAAATGTTAAATAAGTTAATAGCAAAATTCCTTTGGCAAAACAAGAAACCTAGAATAAAATACAAAACCCTGTTAGCTCCTAAAGAAAAGGGGGGCCTAGACCTACCCAATATTAAATATTACTATTGGGCAGCTCAAATTAAAGCACTCATCTTGTGGATTACAACAGACAAAGATGCGATATGGGTGGACATGGAGCAACGATCTTGTCCAAATATGCTGGTGGAATCGTTACCATACATATCAGTCACGAGGTGGAAGAAATTAAAAATCCAGAATGAATGGATTAAGGGAACTATTAAAACTTGGTCAACTATACAAAAAAAATTAAAAATATCAAGATCTGTGAATAGGGCTACCAAAATAGCGAAAAATCCAGACTTTAAACCTGGGGGTATGGAAGTAGGGTTTCAAAAATGGGCCCAAAAAGGACTGATGTTGATTACCCAAGTATTGGAAGCACAGGCAATGAAATCATTCGAACAACTCCAACAAGAGTTTGACCTACCCAGAAGTGATTTTTACAAATATTTGCAACTAAGGCATTACCTCCAGAAACACGAGGAATGGGGGAAAATATGTAAGGAGCCAACTAAGGTAGAGGAATTATTAATATCGTATACAAAAGGACAATCAATAAAGGGGGTTATATCAAAACTATATAAAGCCCTGAGAATGGATCTCAGTAATGAGGACATGGCAGTTAAGGAAAAATGGGAACAAGAAACTAATGTAGCGATAAAAGACAACGAATGGGAAAAAACATTGAAAGAGGGACACAAAATAACCAACAGCCCGACATGGAGGGAGTTTGAATGGAAAGTAAAAATGCGATTCTTCTATACACCCTCTATCACTTCAAAATATAAAAATACCTCAAATCTATGCTGGCGTAATTGTGGGGGGGTCGGTGACTTTACGCATATTTTCTGGAATTGCCCTGTAATATTAAATTTTTGGAGAAGTATCCAGAGAGAAATAAAATTAATCACGGGCTGGGAGTTGCGGTTGGACCCAAAGGCTTACGTAATAGGAATTTTGCCAGAAGAATTACTATCTGGTCAACAGAAATATATACTAAGGGTAATGCTTCTGGTAGCAAAGAAAATGATCACAGTGTCCTGGCTGAAACCACAACCTCCTGACATAAAACAATGGAGAGACAAATTAAAGCAAATGTACATTATGGAAAAAATCACTGCAAGACTTCAACTGAAACTTGACCAATTTGAGAAAAGATGGAAACCTATCACACAAATTTTACTTGATGTCTAAACACCTCCCCCTATTTATTATGTCCGTTGTTTTTTTTTTTTTTTTTGGGTGTATATTTTGATTTATTATTTTATATATATGTATGTATATATATATATATATATATATATATATATATATATATATATATATATTTCTTTTTGTATGGATGTATTGTATGAACATTTATTCTTCCTTTCTATTAATAGTATTTTTTTTCTTCTTTGTTGTTTCTTCTGTTATTTATGAGTGTGTCAAGTGTATATATTTTGTGTTGATGTATGATGGAGGAATCAAACCTCTGTCAAAATTGGTGTGAGAAATAAAAAGTTAAAAAAAAAAAAAAAAAAAAAAAAAAATGATCCTGTTTTTGAATATGATTTGTTTTTTAATTCCCTAAACAAAATAAGATCTGAGGATAAAAAGCTATAAGATCATATGAAAATCCATCCATCAATGCATCCATTATCTGCACCGCAGGGTCGCGGGGGTGCTGGAGCCCATCCCAGCTTTCCTCGGGCAGAGGGCAGGGGACACCCTAAACCGGTTGTCATCCAGTCGCAGGGCTCATTCACACCTAGGGACAATTTGGACTGGCCAGTTAACCTGAAATGCATGTTTTTGGAATGTGGGAGGAAACCGGATTGCCCGGAGGACCCCATGCAAGCACGGGGAGAACATGCAAAATTCCCACAGTAAGGTTCGATCTCATGACCTCAGAACTGTGTCGCACATGCGCTAACCATAGCACTCCCGTGCCGCCCCATATGAACATCCATTAATTAGGAATAAATTAATGCATAATACACTAGGGCTGCACTTAGAGGGACAGTCTGTATTATTCAATGCCTCCTCAGGGTAAAAAATGTTTCTCATTAAAAAAAAAGACAATTTAATTAAATAATTAGCAAAAATACATGAACTATCATGAGCCTCACCTATATGAAGCCGACATAATTGACATCTTGCTGACAATGGTACCCAAAAAAAATACAAAAATCTGGCAGAAAAAAAAAAAAAATGATGTCATTCTTGTGATTTTTAACACTCACTGTCCCTTTAACTTTTTCCTTCAGCGGAGGCTCAAACTGTCATTTGTAGGGCCGCAAATTGCCCCCTAACTGGAAGTTTTAGACCCCTGATTCTAAGTAAGATTGAAAAAATAGATAGAAAAATTAAAAATAAAACTAAACCAAAAATCAAAGACAAGGGGAAAAATAATAAATAAAAGTGGAAAACATAATATACATTATTATATAAACACATTACCGTAAATTCCGAACTATAAGCTGCTACTTTTTTCCCAAATGTTCAGCCCTGCGGCTTATTCAGTGAAGCGGCCAATTTATGGAATTTTTCTAACGGCCACCAGCGGCGCTCGAGTTTAAAAGGTAAGATTAAGACCAGTAGAATATGTGCGCCAAGAAAGACTGCAACCTCTAAGTTTAGCATACATTGTCTGTAAAGTTAAGATACGTTCGATAATGAGGAAGATGCCCTTGATGGCAATAGTTATGAGGAGGAAGGTGAGGACGATCTACCGTGAAATTCACAATTACGGGATGCTTTCTTTTGATAGGCACGTTAGATGCATTGCGAGCGTGATCCTACTAGTGTATTGGTACCTTTCAAAGAAACGGTTTGGGATGAAAGTTATATTATTATTATTAAAGCTTTGAAAACTCTCTCGGTGTACCGTCTTTCTTCGTAAATATGTGTAACCATGTATAATATGTATTTGCAACTGTATATTTTTCTAATGTATTTATTTTAGAGATTTATTCTGTTATGTGTTCTACAGACGAATCAAAAAGAAGGGGCGGAGCAAACGCGGGCTGATGGGAAATGGGTAAAGCTGAGTTACCGGTAGATCTGTCTGTTGTCGCAGCGGACAATAGTGGAATTATATTTTTCCGACCCTCAACTTTGGAAATATACATTTTGTTTCCTTGGATTACTTTCAACGGGACCCGGACTTTACAAGTCTGCATCATACGTTATCTACGGGTATCATTTTCCATTTATGATGCCAACTGTGGTTATAAGATTGTGTACTGTCTATGCAGAGCTTGCTCTGTCCACTCCACGCATCGGCCCGGTATTGCAGTACCTCCGGGATCGGTGCATTCGCAATGATCGCAGCAAGGCTTTAGGGCTAGGACCTTAGCTTGGCCTTTTGGCTGAGAGTAAGTGTCCCGGCTCCTAGGCTTTGTAGCGTATTATGAACTGACCGATAACGGATAATGGATAATGAATAACAAAGATAGAACAATAACCCTTAAAAACCCCAAAACCCCAGTTGCAACTGTAGTTCTGAAGTTGTAGCAAGGCTTTGAGGCTAGGACCTTAGCTTAGCCTTTCTGCTGAGAGTAAGTTTCCCGGCTCCTAGGCTTTGTAGCGTATTATGAACTGACCGATAACGAATAATGGATAATGAATAACAAAGATGGATCAATAACCCTTAAAAACCCCGCAGTTACAATCGTGGAACTTTCAGCCTGATTTAGGGTTAAAATTGTGATCATGGCACAAGACTTCATGCGGGCGCATGCGGCTTATACAACGGTGCGGCTTGTGTAAGTACAAAATTGGCAAATCACCTAAAAAGTGGTGGGTGCGGCTTATAATCAGGTGCGCTCTATAGTCCGTAATTTACGGTAACTCTAAAAAAACAGAGGAAATAAAATTATTTTTTCCAAATACACAAAAAGGAGATTAAATACTCAATATTTTTAACTCTTTTTATGCTCAGTAAATGTAAAGTCAACAACACAGAATCCCAAGAGAATTTTAATGTTGTGTTTAATGTCAGAACAATACTTGAATTTTGGGTAATGTGCTTGAAAGTGCTTGAAATTGTTTACATTGCCGTGTTTCCTGGCAGTCTGGCGTATAAATTATACAGGTGGTGGCTCCAGTCCTCATTATCGAGTTTTTATGTGAAGTGTTACTGCCTCCTAGTGGTTCATCAGACAAGTCATGGGAAATCGTTTTTTTTTGTTTTTTTTTTTCTGGAAAACGGCTTTTTAGGCTCAGCTCACTGAGAAAAGCTGACTCTTTTTGCTCCCATACTGATCCTCACGGATTATTTTGGGTGATATATAATCAATAAAATAAAAACGTATGCTCCAAATTATTTAGTAGTTTGTAATTTGGAATGCTTTGCAGGGGATCCCTGAAAAACACATGCATTATAAATAAAAAGGTTCACACATCTACAAAAGAAATGTACACACTGAACAGATTTAAAGTTGAACGACAACAAAAAATTCCAGGTAATGGAAAACAATAAAATAAAAACTAAGAATGTCATCTCTTCAGTGCTATAAAAAATAATAAATGCAACAAATTAACTATTTACCCTAACCCTAACCCTAAGTTAGACACAGGTCTTCTGAAAAAAACACGCAATCAAAATTAAAATTAGTACAAAAAAATAAAAGATAGATCATTTTTCTGCTTTTTATACATACAGTACTTTATTTCTTTTTTGGGGTTTCTGTATTAAACTCCAGTATTACCCAACACATAAAGCCCCTTGGCGTACTGAAGTTGTGCGAGCATTGTTGAAGCAGAATGTCAGAGTTTATGTTTTGACACAAAGAGATCGTAGATCATAGATATGAACATCTGAAGATAGCACAAAGTACATGCTTGCAGCAAGATAGCCCCTTTATTTTACTCATTAAAGTCAACCCAAAAAAAAAAAGTAATTTTGATCAGCGCTGGATTCCTTCCTTTGAGAGACTGAAGAAGATTGAAGAATTTGGCCGACAAAAAGGTGTACGAACCCTGATTGTTACCAACACTGATAATGGACCATATTTTTTCTTCTTTATTGTAGGTTTGGTTGGTGTGGGCTGATAAGACCAAGGAGAAGCAGGAAAAGAGCATCAGGCAACTAGCTCAAGAAGCGCGACAAGGCAATGCCCACGATGAAAACGTGCTTGCCTACTACAGGTCAATTATCTCTCCAAAACAAATGTTGTACAATTGCTGTTCCCGTTAATAAAATACCGTTAATAGTGGGTCTTATGTTTAGAAAATTAAAAAAAACTTTATTTTCCTGAACAAACAAAACATTTTCCTTATGTTCCAACAAACCCTAAGTCAGGGGTCTCCAACCTATTTCGAGCTACTCTTTGTTATTGATGAGCACTAAAAGCACCCAGTTTGATATGAATCTCTAAAATAGAAAATTAGCTAGCTGGCTTGATAAATAGCCAACTTGTAGGTGGATCGTTAGCTAGAATGATAAACAATAAAAACAAAAACAAAAGGGAGCTAGCTATTTAGCTTCATAACTAGCACAAATTATACAAAGTTAGCTAGCTAACATGCAATACTGTACTTGTCAAATTTAGCTAGCCAGTAAGTTAACTAAAAGTAATTGCAAATATTTTGCTCATCCACTTCGTAAAACCCATAAAATGGAATTTAGTTTAGTTTATACTTCAAACTATTTTACTAGAAAATCACTATGACCCAGAACTGGTGACCTATTTTTAGAATAGTTCTGCGGGCACCTCTACTGCACTTAAGGGGCACCCTGGTGCTTGAAGCCCCACGTTTGAGACCAATGGCCTAGAGCAAGGTTCAGCAAACCACATTAGGGAAAAAATTGACGGAGAGGGACGGGCCAGAAAGGAATAAATGATCTTTTTTTTGTATCCGCCAATAGTCTTGAATTGGGTACCTCAGCAATACATGATGAAAAAAGATGATATAAGCCAGGGGTCTATTCAAGTACTGATAATTATTATTGAGCAATTATTCAAAAGAATAGAATGAAAATCTTTTCATGTGTTAAACACATTTAATTATTAATTTTAATTGATTTATTTCAAAGGAAGTAAAACAAACTAAATTCCATATTATGGGTTTCATAAACAAATGCAAGCTATCTGGCTACCTTTGTAGTTGCTATCTTCTAACATGTGTAGCAATTTAGCAAGCTATCTAGTTAGCTTTTTATTTTATTTTGCATGCTAGCTAGCAAACATTTTACATTTTTTGCTAGTTATCAAGCTAAATCTTGGCTTCCTTTCTAGCTAGCTATAAAGCATTTTATCTGGCTGTTTGGACAGCTTTTACCGTTTTAGTTAGCTATCTAGCTCCCTGGTTGATTTTTTTTCCTGTTTATTTTTCTAGCTAATTATCAAACTACCGTTTTAGCTATCTAGCAAGCTATTTAGCTAGCCTTTTACACGTTTCGCAAGTTATGTAGCTAACATTTTACCTTTTTTTGCCAGTTATCAGGTAAAATTTTGGCCTCCTTTATACCTACCTATCTAGCTTCCTAATTTGCTATTTAGACGGCTTTTACTCTTTTAGCTAGCTATCTAGTTCCCTTTAGTTTTTTAACTGTTTACTTTTCTAGCTAACTATCAAGCTAACTTTCAAGCTACTATCAAGCAAGCTATTTACATGCTATTTTTGTCCATTTTTTGTATGTTAGCTAGCTAACATTTTACCTCTTTTGCTAGTCAATAAGATAAAATTTGGCCTCCTTTCTAGCCAGCTATCCCGCTTTCTATCTGGGTATTTAGCCAGCCTTTTTCTCTTTTAGCTAGGTATCTAGCCCCATTTTATTTTTGTTTCCTCTTTATCATTCTAGGTAACTATCAAGCTACACTTTCAGCTAATTAGCAAGCCATCTCGCTAAGTTGCTTTTTCAGGAATTCATTACAAAGTGCCATTTGCACTAATTGGTAATAAAAATGAGCTCTTAACCTGAAAAAGGTTGGATACCCCTGATATATGCCTATAAACATTTTATCACATCGTTTCTTCTATTTAAAAAAGGACCATGCTGCCCTTGATCCCAAGTTTCACCGATTTGGCCAACTAGACAGCTAACGAACTGCGACCTGAAAAAACAGATTTCTTTGCTTTTGACTGCTGTATATTTAGGCAATGGCTTTGACCACTACCCCTATAAGGTCGCTGGAAAACAGGAACCAAAGTACAAAAAAGTGCCGTTAGCTTGCTAACTATTCAGAAACATTTCGTGCTAATCTAACACAAGCTAATATCAAGTCACACAAAAGTACGTAAATGTGTACAAATTCCTACAATAACCCAAAAAAGTATATCTGTTTCATTTTACAGACAATAATTGTCCAACGCAACAACAAATTTGATGAATCTTCAGAGTGTTACACACTGCTCCCTGTAGTGCTTCTGTCTCCGTGTTTCTGCTACTTTCACGTTCTCTTCCAAAACAATTAACATTTTGGACTGTAGAGGGCGCTTAAGACCACTCTATAATTTTTACCACAAAGCAGAGCACTTTTTGCCTGGTACAATACAATTGTGCCATTATACAATTAGTAGTAAAAAAAACATGAAAATAAAATGTGCATTACGCCATATTAATCATCTTGTAAGAGTGGCACCATATCAACAATGGGTCTCAAAAATACTTTCACATTTACATCTTAAACAGTTTTCACTTCTACCTTATGAACTTTTCGATCTTTGTTCAGAATTGTTGGTTGCAGTGTCGCAAGATATTCACTTCTTCATTGCTTCCAAGAAGTCTGCAAGGCACTAAACCTGTTTCCACTGCTTGTTGTAGAGGTCTGGTGGTGCAAAGTCGCCTGATGGTGCAGATACTGCGTTGTAAGCACCATTGTGAGAAGAGTTGGCTTGTCTGAGTCTGTAGACATTGGCACTTGTAGCTGCTCCAAGTTTTTCCATTCGTTCCCTTCAACCTTTTGTATGGGGAGTGTTTCATTCCAATCCATTTGCTTGGTTGTTTCCCGTCGAAAGGCTTTACTTTGAGGTGGTTGGTACAAGTTTTCTTTGTTTGAGTCCAGGCATGACGCTATCTCTGCATAGTCGCTGTCCAGCACGTTTTGAATGAATTCTGTGTGCTGGCTTTTTATTTCAAGGTTTTGATCCAGGGTTCTTCTAAGTGTTTGAAGACCCTTTAGTTCTTGCTCTTTGTAACTTTTAAGTTTTAGTTTAGATCTGCTGAATGGCAATGGTGCCACCCAACTGTTACTTGTGTTCTGGAACACTTCTTTCTCAACAACGTGTACTGTATCGTAGCGTGCTAAGAACTTTGAAGTTTTTATTGTTTAGTATCCATTCAATAGGGTTGGTGTGAAGTGTAAAGAAGAGGCGAGATGTTTCTTTTGAAATTAAAGTGAAATAAGAAAGCTTGATGGGTTGAGAAAATGGTTGGAAAGCTTTTTTTCTGCCACTTTTTACCACAGAGGGGGACCCCTTAAAGCACATCTCCCAAAAGTAAGTTAAACCTCACTTTATTTATCTTTATAGAGCATATTATTTTATTAAATATTTATTTTTTAGCACAAAACAAGACAGGTTACTTATACAATCCTTAAACATACTTATATAAGCCTTTAACATACAAAATATAGCACTGAAGCAACTTACGAACAAATTCAACTTACAAACGATCGTCCGAAACCTAACTCGTTCGTAGGTCACGCAGCGTCTGTACATGGGTTTTTAGGACATTCACTGTAGAAGGCTTGTGGGTCTTTTTCAGACAGTTTTCTCCGACAGTTACCCACCCCAAGTTTACTCTTTATGGCCCATTAATTACTTGTCTCACTTTGTGTACCTGAATGACATTTCTACCTAACAGCAAGAGAATAGGTATACGGTCTTTCACTGGGGGGATTTTATTTGCAATCTTCTGCAAGTGTGGGTACTGCATAGCCACTTGCGAGACGGGATTTCTATAATTTGGGATCATCTCATCTCATTAGCTGCACCGCTTATCCTTAGTATGGTCGCGGGGGTACTGGAGCCCATCCCAGCAATCATCGGGCAGTGGGGAGGGGACACCCTGAACTGGTCGCCAGCCAATCGCAGGGCACACAGGGACAGACAACTCGCTCACTCATTCACACCTAGGGACAATTTGGACCGGCCAATCCACCTGAAATGCATGTCTTTGGAGTGTGGGAGGAAACCGGAGTGCCCGGAGGAAACCCACGCAAGCACGTGGAGAACATACAAACTCCGCACAGGAAGTCCAGTAGCTGGATTTGAACCAACACAGGAGGTTCCCGAGACCTTAGAACTGTGCCGCACACGCGCTAACCACTGCGTCACCGTGCTGCCCCATTTAGGATCATGTCATATTCAATTAAGTTTGGGAGTAGGAGTTTTACACTTCCATTCACTGACTCAATCATAAAGTTTGCTGCTGTCCTGCCAACATTATTTCAAACTCCTGATCATTTTCTGAGCTTGTACATGTCTGAGTGTACTTTGATATTAAAAGCTCAAAAAACTTTGACTTAACGAGAGAATGGTTACTTTGTTCATCAAGCACTGCATACAATTGTTTTGCCTGTTCTCCTTTGCCTCTTGGGTAGACTAACAAAGGGCTTATTTTTGTGCATGTTTGTATCTCCACTTATTTCTGTGCATTTTTAGTCAACTGCTACATTCTTCGTAGGTTGCTTCTCCTCGCCATAATCTTTTTCCGCTTCAAAACTTTCAGCTGGAACTAGATATATATGGGTGTAACACTGACAAAAGTCTTTCACTGCCACATTCAGGACACTTCATTTTCACTGTGCAGTCTTGTTTTGTTGGTCCACAATACTTAAAACAAATCTTGTTTTCCTTTATAAAGGACTTCGGCTCATCAATATGTTTTACTCTAAAGGTTTTGCATTTTCTGAGTGGATAAGGCTTCTTTTGAATCGGACATAATTTCTGGACTCACAATAGATTTGTGATTGAAAGTTTTGGTTGAATTATCATATTGAGCAATGTCTGCTTTGTTCCCAGTTATCACTTGCCTGTCATTGCCTTTGAAGCTTTTTTCTTGCTTGAAGCCTGTATTGGCAGATGGTGTAATTGCGAAGCTAGGATCGTTCCTTATTATTGCTTGTTGTCTCACGAACGCTGAAAAGACACTGAAAGGGGGAAATGTGACTTCATGTTCCTCCTTGTACTTAAAAACTGTTGTTACCCATTTTTCTTGCATATGGAAGTTTCGCCACAATTGGATTCACTCTACGGGCTGTGTCCAGATATGCAGGGCCCGAAAGATATCCTGTATTTTTGGCACATTCTATTTCTTAAATCATGTCACTTAGCTCGCTTAACTTTGTGTTGTTTCTGTTGTTGAGATTTGGGAACTATTCAATTTTCTTCAACAATCCATTTTCAATCATTTCAGAGGAACACAAGTTCAACAGCTGCAACTGGCTTGAAAATCCGTGCTGAATGTATCATTTTTGCTTGTCTCTTTGAATCTTCTCTAAGCCATTTTTTCAATAATTCTAGCTCTTGAGTTGTAGTATTTAAATCTGCTATGGTATTTTGGAATTATTCCTTCCATGCCCATTAATTTTGTGGCCGATCGACATATTTGCAAAGTCCTGTACTTATTACTTCCCTGCAAGCCAAATATATAGTTTCCCCTGTCTTCGGTAGTTGAAGAGTTCAAGGTGGCCAAGTATAAGGCTGTCATGATGCTCAAAGATTCCTGCGACGAGATGGTAAGGGGCGCGGGCGCGATTACAAGATCTGGCCGTAAATGGGCAGCAGACAGCCAAGTACATCAGGCAGAAGGCAGGCTGAGGTTGAAAGATGTCATCGGAAATACATGCATAGGGCGTAAGGGACTAGGGCAGGGGTGGTGAACATGTTTGACACAAAGAGCCGACATTTTTAAGTGTGAGAGTCAAAGAGCCACACCACGCACTGACCTGCCATGACAGACAGACATACACAAACAGACACAATTTAAAACACATTATTTCCCATAACACACTTCTCTCCTTACAATACAACAATTATTCTTTATGTGTTGATTTCAAGGAAAGTGTCCACCCTCAATACACACAAAAAACTAAATATGAAACAAGGCAAAGAGACACAGTATATAGAAAATATGATGAGGCAAAGATCAGCATTCTTACTGGCCAAGAGCCGCATGCGGCTCTAGAGCCACGTGTTCGCCACCCCTGGACTAGGGTCTACCCATTTCCAGTATTGGTAGACCCTGATCCAAGGCAGAGGAGAGACATGGTGCAGGCCGAGGTCCGCCAATTGGAGGAGGTGGTCCAGGGCTGAGTAGCTTGGAGTCCAAGGAGCCTGGACGAAGTGGGACCTTCCAAAGCAAAGGATCACCTGGCCAAAATTCTGGAGGTTGGAACCTTTCCAGATCTCTTTCTTGCTCCGTTCAGTGTACGACACCCTTCCAACACCAACCAACCTGTACAGTTGGGGGTTGAGGGAGGACCCACAGTGCAGGCTATGTGGTGGGAGAGGGACACTGGCGCATATTCTGGCAGGATGCCAGACTGCTCTTAGCCAGGGCAGACACCGCTGGCGCCACGACAAGGTCCTCGGTGCACTGGCTTACATCTTGGAGCAGAAAAGGCGGAAGAAGCACCAGCCTCAACCTAGTCCAACAACTTTCCATTCAGTTCGTCAGGGAAGGGGAGAAACCAAGAAGAGCCTCTTGCAAACAGCACCAGCATGGCAGATGAAGGTAAACCTGGGAAGGAAATTACACTTTCCGCAGGTAGTCCGAACTTCCTTGAGGCCAGACATCGTAATTTGGTCAGAAGAAGCTCATAAAATCATCCGGATTGTGCTAACTTTACCGTGGGAAGATGGATGCAGCAAAGCCCATAAATGGAAAAACGCCAAATATCAAGAACTGGTCCAACAGTGCAGGGACAAGGGATGGCAGACCTGGCTATTCCCAGTGGAGGTCGGGTGCAGGGGCTTCCCAGGACAGTCTGTGTGGGACACATTAACAGCTCTAGGAATAAGTGTAAGGGAGAGGAAAGGCAGTTGCCCATAAGGTGGGGGAAGCCGAGGAGAGAGCCTCTTGCTGGCTCTGGAGTAGGAGAGAAGAGTTTAGGGGGGAATCAGGAGAAGATGGGCAGTGACTGGCCATCACTGCCGGCCCACCAACTTGAGGGCCGAAACGCCCAGTGACAGTTGGACACCACCTGATGACATCTTCTCCTGGTTGAAGGCTACAGTCACTGTTTGAGCGACTGCAAAGTTAGTCAAGTCAAGTCAAGTCAAGTCATTTTTATTTGTATAGCCCTAAATCACGAAGAGTCTCAAAGGGCTTCACAGATTATTACACTATATTACACGGACTATTTTTCAGCCGACGAGAAGAGTATGTTATTCATATGCAATGGAGTAGAAGTGAGTTTTAAGTTTAGATTTAAACATTTCCACTGAGGTTGCAGATCGTATCTCAGGGGGAAGAGCATTCCACAGCACCGGTGCCCGGATGGAGAATGCTCTCGAACCAGTAGAACACTTCTTTGCTCTTGGGATCACCAGAAGACCGGCACTCTCAGATCGTAGGCTTTGGACCGGGACATAGGGGCAAATCAGATCTGAAAGATAAGAGGGAGCAAGTCCATGTATGATTTTGAATAATACTAAGAGAACCTTGAAATCACATCTATGGCTAACTGGGAGCCAATGCAGGTTAGCCAAAATCGGTGTTATGTGATCGTACTTGTTTGTCCTAGTTAAAAGCCTCGCTGCGGCATTTTGTACCAGCTGAAGAGACTTGATTCTAGACTTCTGGAGACCAGAGAGTAGTGCATTACAGTAATCGAGACGGGAGGTAACAAATGCATGAATTATAATTTCCGCATCAGACTGAGACAGTATTGAACGGATTTTAGCAATGTTACGAAGATGGAAGAAAGCGGTTCTAGTAATTTTCTTTACATGCATTTCAAATGATAGATCAGGGTCAAATATGACACCTAAATTTTTAACTGAGTGATGTGACATTTGTCAATGTTCACAGCAGTTTTTGAGAATAAGTCACGGCATTTAGATGGACCAATGACTAACATTTCGGTCTTTTCAGAGTTAAGACGCAAGAAATTGAGTGACATCCACTCTTTTATCTCAATGAGGCAGGCTTCCAAATTTCCACAGTTTAGGTGGGAGATTCCTCCAACGGAAGATATAGTTGAGTGTCGTCTGCGTAGCAGTGAAAGCTGATATTGTACTTGCGAATAATATCACCTAATGGAAGCATGTAAATGCTGAAAAGAAGGGGGCCAAGCACTGAACCCTGCGGAACACCGCAGGTAACATTAAAGGGCTCAGATGTCATTTCACCATATTTAACACAGTGCGTCCTATCTGAGAGGTAGGATCTGAACCACGAGAGGACGGTTCCTGAGAGACCAATCCATTTTTTCAACCGTTCTAGTAGGAAATTGTGGTGCACTAGTTCAAAAGCAGCACTAAGATCCAGCAGCAGCAAAAGTGATGAAGCGCCAGAATCCATTGCCAGTAGGAGATCATTTGTTACCTTGATCAGAGCTGTCTCAGTAGAGTGGTTAGCCCTGAATCCTGATTGCATGGATTCAAAAAGGTTATTCTCGGATATGAAAACATTCAGCTGCTGTGCCACTACTTTTTCAAGTACTTTAGAGAGGAAAGGTAGGTTTGACACAGGTCTATAATTACTTAAGATTTCTGGATCAAGGTTGGGTCGTTTCAGTGTGGGTTTAATAACGACGGACTTAAAAGCTGCTGGAACTACATCTGAGGAGAGTGTTATGTTTATAATATTTAGAACTGAAGGTCCAAGGACGCCAAAAATACTTTTAATAAGTGAACCTGGAAGCGGGTCGAACTGGCAAGTTGTCGGTTTGGCCGCATTCACCACCTGTTTGAGATCATCAAGTGACAGTTCACTAAAACCGGACAATTTCCCAGGACAGCCACCCTGTCGTGCATCTGTAGATTTCAGCCCTTTAATATGTGTGGTATTAATAATTTCTTTAGCAATTTCTTCCTGTATGCATTGAATCTTCTTAGTAAAGAAGACCATTAAGTCATGAGCAGAGTGCGTCGAACTATCTGCGATAGTCTGTTGCCTTGTAAGCGATGCTACAGTGTCAAAAAGGGCTTTGGGATTGTTCTTTTGAGACGCAATCACCTTCGAAAGGTAGGCTGATTTTGCAGAGGCAAGGGCCGCTTTATACTTTAACAAGCTGTCACACCAGGTTTGATGGAAAATCTCAAGCTTGGTAGCGCGCCATTTTCTTTCCAATTTCCTGCATTCTTGTTTAAGGGTTCTAGTTTCATCAGTAAACCAAGGCATGCATCTTTTAGGACGTGGTTTTAGCTTTATGGGCGCTATTGAATCCAGGACACTAGTCAGGGTGGTATTGAAGTCATCCATGAGTGAGTCAATCGAGCCATTGTATGAAGGAAAGGACGCAACTGCTCCAGGAAGGAGTTCAAAGAGCTCAGAAACTGTGCCAGTGCTTAAATTGCGTCCGCTAAATCCTTCAGCTTTTTTAACACTACATTTAGCTAGCACCTCAAATGTAACTAAATAATGATCCGAGATAACGGTAGTACTCGGAAACACCATAATGTTTGAGGTTAAAACTCCTCGAGTCAGAATCAAGTCTAGCGTGTTCCCATCTTTATGGGTTGGCAAATCAACCAGTTGATTAAAACCAAATGCATCAATTAGAGACCTAAACGCAATAGTAAGTGAACTGAGTGGGGAGTTCATATGAATGTTAAAGTCCCCCATAATTATAATTTTGTCTACATAGGTTACTAGTTCAGACAAAAGTTCAGCAAATTCGTCTAAGAAAATTGTGTATGGCCCAGGTGCGCGATAGATAGTTATTACATAAATTGACAATAGAGAGGACCGCATCACAAGAGCCTCAAACGCCTTGTAATTATTAGAGGTACAAGGATTAAATTTGAGCGATTTTTCAGAAATGAGCGCGACACCGCCACCCTTTTTCAACGTGCGTGCTACATGGCTACTCGCGTAGTGAGGGGGTGAAGCATAATTTAGCGCTAAATACTCATCCGGGCGTAACCAAGTTTCACAAAGACCCATACAGTTAAGTTTATAATCACGAATAATGTTATCAACAAGTAAAGCTTTAGGAGCAAGCGATCTAATATTTAAAAGACCAAATTTTAGCTTTGCTGAATCATTTGACTTAGCTGAAGTCTTTGTAGTCTTTGTAGAGATCTTCAAAAGATGCCGCTGTTGTGGCTGTTCGTGTGCGCTGAGTGTAAAGCTTCGGTTGTCCGGCGAGGAATGAATGGTGGAATTAGTTACATCCTCGCGTCCTTCTTGCTCCTTAGACTTCGCACGCTTCACACATCTACCTGCACGGCAACCACGCTTCTGTTTTCTGTCCTTACGGCGCCGTTGTCGTTTGTTAGGAGGAATAGCTGTCCACAAGGATGCCGAATCTCTTTGAAGTTCGCTCGTCATATAATAGGCGGTATAAAAAGTGCCCGAAAAGTCGAAATTTAGACGCCCACCCAACCGAATAAGTTCGTCCCTACTGTAAGTATTTTTGGCCACACATGTGTCCAAAAGTGAAAGCAAAAAAGACAAGAGAACGGCAATAAATAGAAGATTAGCTGGAGAGCAACTAGCCGCATGCATCCATGCGCCGCCATGTTGAATAAGAGCATGTTAGTATTGATTAGAATTGTATGTAATTGTACAATGTCATGTTGACCTTGGAAACTCCCTACTGGCTACAAGGAACACTGGATGGATTCAATTTTTGGGGACTTGGTGTCATATTATTACTTGATTGTTGTTCTTATTTGACATTTGTTTAATCCATTATATGTTTGCTTTTGTTTTAATTATTTGATTGCATAGGGTATTTACATGCTTCTTGCTTCAACAACTGCAACATCTTTTCGGTAACTTAGTAAACATAAATTGAGTTCCAATTCAGACTTTTGTTTCATAGCTTTGTGCATGCAGCTACTGCTTTAGCCCTTGATAGAATTGATGCAGAATTTGTAGACAAGCACTTTGAAATATAACGCGTACACTTAACCTCTTAGTCTGTGTTGCTGGCATTGTCCTTGTGCCGCCTGTCCTCTGGTTGATCCATCATTGTTGACAGTAGGCTGAGGTAGTGCTGTATCCTCGTGGGCTGGGAGAGCCGCGCCTCGTGCCTTTCTTCTTTGTAAGACGAGCATCTTGTCTTTTGTGTGTTTTTGCTATGCTGCCTTTGCTCCCAAGTTTCACAGATTTGGCCAACTAGACAGCTAGCGGACGATGTCCTTAATAACCAGACTCCTGTGCTTTTTACTGCTGTATATTCAGGCAATGGCCTCGACCACTACCCTTAAAAGGTTGCCGTACAACTGGAACCAAAGACAATGAAGTGCCGTTAGCTTGCTAAATATGCAGAAAGATTTCATGCTAATCTATGATAAAGTTAAAACGTATATGAACTCTATGTTGGCAGAATTAAACAAATAAAAACAAGCATTAAGGTAAATACAATTTATTAGCATTGGTGATGGCCCAAACACCACTCGCCCCGGCTGGGCTCCCGGCCACACTGCGCGCCCCCGTGTGTCTAGTTAACTTTAGTCACACAGGAAACAGATAAATACACCGGAAATGCAACTTTAAAATAAAAGAGTACAAAACTGATAAACGTACAAGAGATGCAAATAGACTGATTATTGAACCGTTACTTCATGTGTGTGTGTGAAAGATCGTTTTTATATTTAGGAATATAAAAACAAGTTATATTCACACAGTGAATTCTGAGAAATGTTACAACCAAAACAACCAACCTATCTTTCCCCCCTGTTGTTAATTTCGAAGAAAACAATACCAGAGGTTTCAAGTTTGTACATCATTAAGAAATCCAACAGGTTGGTAGCTTCGTGGAGGGGCGCAAAACCTTCGTAAAGGAAAAAATTCCCCTCCTCCCACCTCGTTTCCATGAGGTCGAGAGTGTTTCTTATACTAGAAAACGTAGTAGTAATGAAGGATGGTTAACTATAAGAATCACAGATAAAACAAACAAAAACAAAAAACACAAAACAAAGAACCCTGCCTGCGCGTATGTCTCCACAGGGCCTGGGTGACTTCATGAACGGGGGCTCGATTAGCCTTACCCGCTCGGATCTTCGCGTGTGCATTTGGGGGGTTTTCCCTTTAGCCGGTAGGGATAAGTCCTTTAAGACAACGCTGTCTAAGTCCATGTGAATTGTATAATGTATGGGAACTAATACCAATGTAACAAAGCAGTCCGCAAAGTCCAAAGTTTTCAACAAAACAATAGCAGAAATTGAACCAAAACTCCTTCCTTCCCACAGTTTTTTAGGAGTCTTATTTTGGTACTTTTACGACCACCAGTTTTCTAGATATCATTGTGGAATGCAATACCTATTCTTTCGGGAGAATAGATTAGGACATCATTGGCGGCTTTTGATGCCGTTTTTCGTGAGCATGGCCACCGTTAGGCACCCCCACACCTCCTGGCTTGATGATGTGTTGCTTGTATATAAGGTGACACCATCCAGTTGTCCACATTGGACTGCACCTCTTTTCGGATCTTGGCAAGCTAACTTCTTCCCTGAGATGACAACCTCCTGCCTCGTGGCGGACGTGTGTAGGGGACACAGCTGATGGCAAGAGTGCTGGCACACTCCCCAGAGTCCTGACCGCTGCCCTTGGGAAGAAAGGTTAAGTTTGAAGCTCCCTGGGCTGACAGAGCTACGTCATCTGTTCAGCAGGGGTCACCATCCCCTGTATGGATGAGAAAAGCATAATGAATACCCTAGAACTGAATATTCAGGGAAAGCTATAGTTGGGGACTTATTTTTTTTTTTAAATGGTTTATGTTACCCATAATTTACTCTCCCCCTGTTGAGACTTTCGTGGCTCAAAAAAACTAATTCATTTACAGTATAGATTCGTATATTTTCTTAAGTTATGTTTATTTTTATCATAAGTGAAAGCAAAAATCCCCACTATAAGTTGCCATATCCATTTTGAGCATTCTATCCCAAAACTCCAACTCGAAGATAAACAATTTATTTAAATTGTTAGTTCTAAATTTCAAATTTTGCTTTTTCACTAAATCCAGTCACTGAATCAGTTTAACCATTATCCTTGTCAGAATCATTTACCCTGATTTGAGTGATTGAGTGTTTTCTCTTTTGTGGATTGATCATATTCGAAAAATAAATTTGAATGCAGTTTTTATTTGCATTTTCTTTTGATTTTCAATGTGTTATCTTGCTGTTGGCCATTCCCCTCGAGGCAGATGACCAGGGTAGATTGTTAAATTATCAATTTAACCCAAGAAAACACGTTTTTATTGTTATGATTCACTCTTTGTTTTGCCCTTTATAAAAATCATAACCGATGTATTATCTTTTCAGTAAGTAAATTTGTTTAAAATAACAGTATTTTGCAAAGAAAGCCAGTAATTCATGCTCATAGTGAATGATTTTGCCAAAAATGAAAAATACCATCCAAAAATGTTCTCAATGTGGGCGATAATCTAATGGTGAATGGTTATTCTAATCGATTATTGTTAATCAATTTGACGAACATTGTAATTTTGTTATATTACAACATTTCTTTTGTGTAATATTTTTCTATCCGTCCAAATTTTGTAATTTGAATCTCAACAAACAGTTATATGGAGAGCCTATTTAGAAGACAATTTTTCATCAATTGCGGACAAAACTAGGTTTTAACTTTTATTTTACTGAATGTCTCAAAACTTCCCCCCTGAGTTAAAACCCAAGTTCACTATCTATCAATACGAGTGAAATAAGACAGCATTTATAAATTTGCAAGATGAATTAATCAATCTTCCTCACGTACATTTACACTTTGTATTAACAAGACGCTACATAACTTCAAGCAGACGTATTCTTGAATAATAATAATAATAATAATAATAATTTCCTTTGTATTGTCATTCTTTGTAACAATGTACACAGAACGAAATGTCGATACACCTGACCCGTTGTAGCGAGTCGATGCAGCCGCAGCCAACAGAGGGCGCCGCCATTATACCAATTAGGTATGTCTCGGCCGAGGCGCGAACCAGCGACCTCCCAGTCTCAAAGCGGTCGCTGGTTCTGTTGTTGTGTTTCAGTTTTTGATTTGCGTATTCCACATTACATTCACCATTTGAATGTTGCTTTTGGCCCATCATAAATTATTTTTCAAAATGTGTCCATGTCAAACACGAAATGACTTTATTGTCTTTTTTTGTCAGTTCCACTGACAACGAGTGCAGGAATCTCCTGTTAGCTGTCTGAAAAGCAGCTGGGATGTGCTCAATCACCCCCTTGATCTCGTTGTTGATGAGTGCAGTTGGGATGTGCTCCATCACCCCCTTGATCTTGTTGTTGATGAGCGCAGATAATGGATGACTGATGCTTTTTTTCTCAACTGTTTTTCCCCCTTTTAGCAAATAATTTTTGTCCATGACCTCTTTTTGACGGATTGATATGTCCTTTGGAAAGTGCATTGACTTTCAAAAAGAAAAGAAAGTCTTTTGTGGAATTCACTGGCACTTAAGAGTCTGATTAATCTATTGTGCTTACGTACTGGGACTTTTTTTAGTAATTTAGCCGGATTATTCATCATCATCATCAGCTACACCGCTTATCCTCAGTAGGGTCGCGGGGGGGCTGGAGCCCATCCCAGCCATCTCCGGGCAGTGGGCGGGGGACACCCTGAACTGGTTGCCAGCCAATCGCAGGGCACACAGGGACAGACAACTCATTCGCTCATTCACACCTAGGGACAATTTGGACCGGCCAATTCACCTGAAATGCATGTTTTTGGAACGTGGGAGGAAACCGGAGTGCCCGGAGGAAACCCACGCAAGCACGGGGAGAACATACAAACTCCGCACAGGAAGTCTGTAGCTGGATTTGAACCCAAGACAGGTTCCCATGACATGAACTGTGCCGCACAAGCGCTAACCACTGCGCCGCCGTGCTGCCCCCGGATTATTCAATGTCTTAAATTTTTCTCTAAATTTAAGTACTAGTAGACATTATCTTAATTTAATCAATTTCTATCCATTTATTTCCCTTGCAATTATTTTTAAATTAGCATGATATGTCTCGAAATCAGTATTTGTTTAACATTTATTAATCATTTATCAATCGTAACACTCATTCTAAAAAATTCAGTGTGTAATCAATTGTCCTCCCAATTGTCCTTTGGGCTAAATTTGTCAAAATTCCAAACCCTTACACTATCTAAACATCAAAAAACTCAAAAGATCTAAAAAACAAACCTCACAAAATGCCAAATCGAATTTAATGTCAAAACTTTCTAATTGCATTTTCCTCTCTCTGTAATCATAATCAATCTTTTGTTATTGATTCAATATAGAGCAATACATACTTGTCATTTATGAATTATCTTGTTGAGTAGTATTTATTATTATCATAATCTTTATCCCGCGCAACAATCTTTGTTTTTACGCATTAGTCTTCGTTCTATGCAGCCCTTCGAGATCCCTTGTGATTAAGGCTATACAAATCAACATGATCTGGTCCGACTATTAATACTTGTTTCTTTTTTCCTTTTTAAAAGAAACATTTCATTCAGTGACTGAAATAGCTTCAGCTATGTCATTAATGATTTCTAGTCTCGAATTTTTCTTTTCTGTGTTAATTTGTCGTCATTTTCGAATTTCTTTCAAAATTTGATTATTTGAAATGGTTCAAATGACCTGCATTATTTTATTGAGAGTTATCTATTACTGAATATGAAAACAGCTAAGGAAATAATCTTTTTACTTATTACGCCTCTGTTGAATTTGTCTATTTACGAACGAGAAGATGGACACTAAATTTATGGACGGTTTCCAGTCATCTTCTTTACTCGTCCTTGCTTTATTAGGAGCAAAACTACACGTCTTAAGTTATTACCCTTTTGCTATTCGCATATTCAACGAGAAATGATTAGTTTGGTTACTCAAATATTCTTTCTTTTAAACTATTCTGTATAATTATCTTGTATTATACACTCAGTGTTTTCATTTCCCCATGTCATTTATGCTGGGGACGCAACTTTTTTCCCTTTAAATTGTCATTATCATTTAGTTTATTTTTTAACAAAGATTTAACGCATTACAAGCCTTATTGTTATTTTGGTTTTGCTGTATGAGTTTTTATTTTTCTGCACGCCGATCTTAGCTAATGAGATCTCGTCGCTTCGAGATTACGCCATTGTTGGTGGTAATTCTTGTCAAGCAAAGGTTAAAGTCAGTTTTTTTTTTTTAGACAAGCGGCTTTTTTTTTCCCTTCTTCAATTCATCAAAGAGAGCTTGCTTTTAAACGGCTCATTTGCTTTGATGATATCACGAATTATGTTGTACTAAGATGTTAAGGAAAGGAGTACAGAAAGTAGAAAAATGGAAAAAAGCAAGCTTGTTATTCGCCATTACCATCAACAAATGCAAAAAATAAATTAATAATTAGATGATCAAAACTGAATGAATACGCAGATATCTACTATATTTGTCACCGATTCATAACTTCGATCTCTGTATCACCAAATTTACGGGGTTCATAGATCGCTGCCTAGATCTATAAATCTTTTAGCAAGCTAGTACACGGAATTCAAAATCCCTATCATATTATCATTATTGATAGTTCAGTTTTAAAATTGTTTCATATATATATATATATATATATATATATATATATATATATATATATATATATTTATTATATATGTGTGTGCAGCACGGTGACGCAGTGGCCAGCACGTGTGCGGCGGTACTAAGGACCTGGGAACAGGTGTGTGTGTTCAAAACCAGCCACTGGGCTCCTGTGCGAAGCCTGCATGCTCTCATTGTTTACGTTAGTTTCCTCCGGCTATCCGGTTTACTTACCTCTTTCAAAAACATGCATTTCAGGTGGACTGGCTTGTCCAAATTGTCCCTACATGTGATTGAGCTAGTGAATTGTCTATCTTTGTGTGCCCTGCAATTGGCTGTTAACCAGTTCAGGGTGTCCTCCAAACGCTGCCTGATGATCGCTGCTACCCCACTGAGGACAAGCGGTGCAGCTGATGAGATTTACCTATCATGCTTATGATTCATACCGGCCGCATATGAACACAAAACATTTTCTGCATCTCACCTGTAACGCCCTTCGTGTTGGCATATTCCTTTAATATCATCAAATTGTTTTTTCTATCACCATTGTTCATCCCATGTAATATCTTCATCATCGTTATTAGTGCTACCTTTTCTTCATCGTTCTTTCTCCCATTTTCTCCTCAGCAGGTTGTTGAGGCCAAATGAGACAAGAACCAAATTCTAAAACTCAAAAACATCGTTAGTGCAACACTTTTACTGTAAAATCAAACTTTACCTTAGTTCCTTTGTAGTGTTTTCACGATAGTTACCTAACATTATTTCTGTAGTCTATAACATTTACCATTATGGCAACGAAATAGTGTAGTGTTTGTATAGTATTACTATAGTAATTTTGTAGTCGAATTTATATTATTGTAATGCTTTGCCATCTCATTTCTTGTTCTTAAGCAAAACAATATGTTATGTCTATGTTCATTTGCCTTCAATTAGATTTTCATCCTTTAAATAATTCTCTTATTTTTATAGCTTATCTATAAAAATACTGTCACATGTTTTGCACAATGCTGACAACTTTTTTTCACTACGATGACTATTCACCAAATGCATATTACACAAACCTCAACTGTATGTAACATCTTACATGCAAATATTTTTGTGCAAATATTGTATCAATTATAACTATAACCTTATCTTCTCTATTCCTTTACCTCACTTTGAAGATGGATTGTCATGCCAAATTTCATTGTCAGTCACAATATGTTAACCCATTTTGTAACTATGTCAGTAAAGGTATATTCTATTCTATTATGAATGGTTTGCATTTATATAGTGCTTTTCAAGACCATGAGGGACTGCAAAAATACTATATAATGTGTTGTTTTTCATACTTTTGTCGCAAGTTTTTCATATCCAATTTTCAGCGAATTATTTTGATTTTATTAACTTTTCTCTTTTGCATTTTTTCCTTTTCTTACTTGAATTCTCCTTGCTCTTCTTCTTAATAATTTACTTCCTTTTCCCCTTTTTATTTCCTTCTACCAACTCTCATCTTTCTGTATTTGTAACTTCCTTACATGCTTTGCCAACAATCCATTCCCAACATAACACTTTTTCCTTTGCACCTTCTAACACTAGCTTTTTAGCTTACCAGTTTAAATGTAAAAATGACGTGTATTGATCTACAACGGGTCATTTTATCATTTTTATTCCACTCAATGAATTTTCCCTCCATATTCATTGAAAATAAAGTATTTATTCGCTCTTTTTCAATAATTTTGTATAAAAATCCTTTTATCTCAAATTAATCCATTCCAATTCGCTCAATTTGATTTTTCCTCATCTTTTCAGTCCTTAATTTTCTAATTTTGAACTGAAAACCGGAATATTCTATCTTTTTTTTGTTATTGTATCTTTTCTAAGTGTTATTCTGGCATAAACTTCATTTAACGCATCTAAAATAACTCAAACATAAGTTTTCTAAACTTTCCACTCCTGAATTTATCGTTTTCCAATTGAAAAAAAAAAAAAAAAAAATTTGGACCGAAATTTTTTTGGGGGGGAACCCCGTAGGCCCTCGGTGTTATTTTGCACACCCTTAGCGTCAAACGCCAATTTTCAAAAAAACGAACGTTTTCGATTCCTAACGAGATGTGCTATCGGTTCCACCCAATTCAACATATTTTGAACGGTTTTACTCTTAAAAAAAACGTTTTTCTCGATTCAAAGAGCACTTCAAATGCGACGTTCCTTTTTTTTCCTTTCTATCTATTCTAATTTAGTTAGTGTACACTATCTGAAGCCGTGTAGTTTATTTAATTAACTTTTGGTAAGTTTTCCTGTACAGAAAGGGTCTTATTTTTTCTTTTTTACAACCCATTGTTTGAGGGCGAGCCTTCTCTTACCCTCCCCCCGCGCGGGTTCTTCAGTTCATCTGAATCGTCACAAACTTTTTTTAGTTTTGAGTGTTTACAATTATTATGTCTTCATTATAATTGTCTTGGGTGCCCCTTTATTATATGCCCCCTAACCGTCTCAAACTAGTTTGCGTGGTAAAATAGTATCCTCTTAGATACTCTGTTCTCACAAAGTTTATCTGAATCCGTCATACTTTTTCTTGGATGTGTGTCGACACTATTTCCTTCTGTGGAAAAACTTAATTTTATATCTAATTTTAAAAATGGTTTCATCCTAAAATTATTCCAAATTTATACATTGATGCATGTTCTTACCTGAATAAATGCCAGTCTGGTTCTTTTGGAGCCTCCCTGAGTCCGTCCAAGACTCCAGAATGCTAACATCATGTTGCTAAATGCCATTTTAGCTTCCAATGTGCTTCTTTGTTCTTTGTTCTCTCAACCGGACTTCATTGGACAACAAAAGGAGGTCCAAGCGGGTTTCTCGGCACCAAATTGATGAAGTTAAAACTTATATGAACTCTATGTTGGCAGAATTAAACAAATAAAAACAAGCATTAAGGTAAATACAATTTATTAGCATTGGTGATGGCCCAAACACCACTCGCCCCGGCTGGGCTCCCGGCCACACTGCGCGCCCCCGTGTGTCTAGTTAACTTTAGTCACACAGGAAACAGATAAATACACCGGAAATGCAACTTCAAAATAAAAGAGTACAAAACTGATAAACGTACAAGAGATGCAAATAGACTGATTATTGAACCGTTACTTCATGTGTGTGTGTGAAAGATTGTTTTTATATTTAGGAATATAAAAACAAGTTATATTCACACAGTGAATTCTGAGAAATGTTACAACCAAAACAACCAACCTATCAGCTAACACAGGCGAATACCGAGTCACACAAAAGTACGAAAATGTGCACAAAATCCTACAATAAACAAAAAACAGTATATCTAGAAAGTCATCACAATCTGTTTCATTCTTACAGACAATAATTGTCCAACACAACAACAAATTTGAGGACTTTTTACAGAGCGTGACACCGTGCTTCAGTAGTGCTTCAGTAATGCTTCAGTCTCCGTGTTTCTGCTGCTTTCACTTTCTCTTCCAAAACAATTACCATGTTGGACTGTAGAGAGTGCTTAAGACTACTCTACATTTTTTTTCACCACAAGGCAGAGCAAGGACATAATTCCATTTTGTGGCATTTTTAGGATTTTTTTTCATATTTGACATTACATTCATGCCATGAATAAAAAATGACCAAAAAAGGTTTGGCCATTGGGAATAGTAGCAACAACTTAATTGTATTTATTGTCATTGATGACGAAGTAGTTTAACATTGTATGCAACACAATTAGTTAGACTTGGCCCTTAAAGGGTTAACATGTAATAAAGACAAATAAAAATAAACGACAGTCGCGATTAATGGGCAAACATATAGTTACAATGTATTGTTTGGAGCACAGGTGTTGAACAGGCAGTCCGCGGGCCCCCAGATCGAATTAATTCGACACACCTGGCTTAGAGACCAGTGTTGGGCACATTACTTTAAAAAAGTAATGAGTTATAGTTACGCACTATTTCTTCCAAAAAGTAACTGAGTTAGTAACTGAGTTACTCTATAGTAAAAGTAAGTAGTTAGGAGGAAAAGTAACTACATCCGTTCCTTTAAAAAATAAGTTGATTGTCAAAATATTTGAAATTTTTGGAGCAGTATTCGAGTCAGTTGAATAGAGAAGAAAATATTTATTGCGCCTCACTACCAATAGATTTATTATACAAGTGCAAAAACAGTCATCAATATCATGTTATTATATGATATTATTTATATCAGCAGTAAACAATATAAAGTGATAAAGTGATATTGATCTAACTCAAATGGTCTGTTGTAGAAATGGAAATTCCAACTCTTTTTAGAGACCTGGCTTTTTCGGCTTTGCTCATTAAAAAGAGCTGGCTCTTTCGACTCCCAAATGGCTATTATTTTTTTTTTGTTTAATCCATATTTTACCATTTATTATGTATTATTATGAATTACTTAAATGTAGGAGAAATACAGCAAAATTAACAATTAAACGTTAACACTGAAAAACACAGTAAACATAGAATAAAAAAAGAAAAAATACAAATCACTTTTGAGCTTTTTATACTCAACAAACTCAAATTCCCAGTCATCTCCGGGCAGTGGGCAGGGGACACCCTGAACTGGTTGCCAGCCAATCGCAGGGCACACGGGGACAGACAACTCATTCGCTCATTCACACCTAGGGACAATTTGGACCGGCCAATTCACCTGAAATGCATGTTTTTGGAACGTGGGAGGAAACGGGAGTGCCCGGAGGAAACCCACGCAAGCACGGGGAGAACATACAAACTCATATGCAATGGAAATTACCGAAATACAATAGGTCTAGCAAAGAAGTGCTTTTTTGCATGGAATTTGATAAATATCATTATGAATTAAACAATAAAAAAAGAAGATAGAATAGAATTTACTTTTATTGTCATTCTTTGTAACAATGCACACATAACGAAATGTCGATACAACTGACACGTACAGTTAAACTGTAGCGAGCTGATGCAGCCGCAGCCAAACAAGGCGCAGCCATTTTAGTCATTAGGTGACCAAACCCCCCAATTCCAACCCTTAATGCTGAGTGCCAAGCAGGGAGGCAATGAGTACTAATGTTGTAAGTCAAGTCAAGTCAAGTCAAATTTATTTATATAGCCCTTAATCACAAAAATGTCTCAAAGGACTGCACAGGATTACAGTTACAAAATTACACAATTACCTGATCTTAAACCAGCATGCGGGCAAGCAAAACTCAAAAACCTCAGTGTGAGGAGAAAAGAGAAACCTTGAGAAAGGACCTCACATGTGGTAATCCCCCTTCCAGGATTGACCAGGGTGAATTACAATTAGCATTACTGTACACATAATAGTAAACATAAGGTAAGATGTTGAAAATGTCCGGAAAGTGCATGACATCAACGACGCCCCCAGCCTGCAAACCAGTCCAGAAAGTCTATGACGGCCACGACGCTGTCTTATGTATGACTCGGCCGAGGCTTGAACCAGCGATCTCCCAGTCTCAGAGCGGGCGCCCTACCATATAGGCTACCGAGCTGGTTTAAAAAAAGATGAATTAACCAGTTTTATCCATATTATTTTCCGTCTAGTCACATTCTTAAATTCTCATGATCCATCTCAAGATCGACTAATCTGCTATTTTTAAATTCGTATGATCTTTCTTATGATTAATTAAACTATTCTTCATTGTCTTTTAAAACGCTCTTAGGATGGGCGAATCTTTTTTTTTTATTTAACCAAGATACATAAATCAACTTTTGTTTTATATTTGGTTATGGTTTGTCAATTGTACTGCGCTCCTCAAGTCAAGTCAAGTCAAATTTATTTATATAGCCCTTAATCACAAAAATGTCTCAAAGGACTGCACAGGATTACAGT